>NC_057800.1:416451307-416503830 GCF_018294505.1 Triticum aestivum
GTTGGTCCGAACCGAGCTGCCTGTGGGGCCACCTCGGGGAAACTTGAGGGTTGGTTTTACTCGTAGCTAGTCTCATCTGAGTGTGCCCTGAGAACGAGATATGTGCAGCTCCTATCGGGATTTATCGGCACATTCTGGCAGTGTTGCTGGACTTGTTTTACCATTGTCGAAGTTGTCTTGTAACCGGGATTCCGAGTCTGATCGGACCTTCCCACTAGAAGGAATATCCTTCGTTGACCGTGAGAGCTTCTGATGGGCTAAGTTGGGACACCCCTGCAGGGATTTGAACTTTTGAAAGTCGTGCCCGTGGTTATGGGTAGATGGGAATTTGTTAATGTCTCATTGTAGAAAACTTGAAGTTGACCTTAATTAAAATACATCAACCGCGTGTGTAACCGTGATGGTCTCTTCTCGGCGGAGTCCGGGAACTGAACACGGTGTTGGAGTTGTGCTTGACGTAGGTTGTTCTAGGATCACTTCTTGATCATAGTTCTCGACCGTGCTTTTTCCTTCTCTTCTCGCTCTCATTTGCTTATGTTAGCCACCATATATACTAGTCGCTTGCTGCGGCTCCACCTCATACCTTTTACCCTTCCTATAAGCTTAAATAGTCTTGATCGCGAGGGTGTGAGATTGCTGAGTCCCTGTGACTCACAGATAGTTCCAAAACCAGTTTGCAGGTGCCGATGTTACCGAGCAGGTGACGCAACCAAGCTCAAGGAGGAGCTCGATGAAGATCTTGTCCTTTATGTTGATCCGCTTCCAGTTGATCAGTAGTGGAGCCCAGTTGGGGTCGATCGGGGATCTGTGTAGCATTTGGGGTAGTCTTCTTTTATTTTGGCTCCGTAGTCGGGCCTTGATTGTATCTGGATGATGTAATGCTTTATTCATGTATTGTGTGAAGTGGTGATTGTAAGCCAACTATGTATCTTTTCCCTTATGTATTACATGGGTTTTGTGAAGATTACCTCACTTGCGACATTGCTTTCAATGCGGTTATACCTCTAAGTCGTGCTTCGACACGTGGGAGATATAGCCACATCGAGGGCGTTACACATTGGTTTTGGGTCTATCCACAGTTTGCTACCATGACTCTGGATTTGTGCATGCACTCCTTACATAATCTCACTATGTTTTATTCCTATGCATGCCAGTTATTGTACACAATGGAACTAATCATGTGGAGCAAAAGAGACGATCCTTGTGTCAATAAATTTCATGCGGATGTCGTTCCATGGTGGGCGCAAAGGCAGCCCCCCTCCACCCATTTCGGATTGTAATCAAGAGGAAGATAACTGCTCTAAGGGGGATTCAGAAGGAAAAGACCACTCCTATTTATCCCATGAGGTCTTCGCTCTAACTTGGCATGCTGATGTTGGTAAAATCATGCATATGGTGCCTTGCATTGCTTACCGTATACATTAAAGATGTCATCTGCTTAGTTTAGACATGTTTTGTGTCAATGCCATCTGTTTAGTATCTTTATCGTATATGTGAATCATGCAATGCCATCTTGTCTAGCCAGGCATCATATATGTGAATTTTGCAATGCCACCCTGGTTAGCTAGTCATCTTATATGTGAATTATATCGTGTCATCATTTTTTTATTACGTGTTAAATTTGTCAACAATTTTAGTACATTCAATTACTCTTCCTGTGCATCAGCCATTCGGCACGGTCATGGAAAAATCTGGAGTGGAAACAAGGTCTTCAGAGCAGACAATGCTATCTGACGAAGCGCATGTCTTGCTGGTTACCGATAGCTCCTCAGAGGAGGATTCAGAGACAGATGACCAGTCATATTCCCCCCCCCCCCGAGGTGCATGCCCTAACTTGGCAGGGTTATGTTGCTCATATCGTGTGTATGGTATCTTGCATTGTTATGTCATTTGCTTAGTTTAGACATGCTTTGTGTGAATGCCACCTGTTTAGTGTCTAATTACCATATATGTGAATTATGCAATGCCATCTTGTTGCAAGACATTATATATGTGAATTATGCAATGTTATCTTGTTGCAAGGCACTATGTATGTGAATTATGCAATGCCATGCTGTTTAGGCAAGCGTCATATATGTGAATTATATCATGCCGTCCTTTTTTTGTATTTCTCATTGCTTTTGTCGACAATGTTTGCATATTAAACTGCTCTTCCTGTGCATCAGCCATTTGAATAGTGATGGAGAAATCTGGAGTGAAAACAAGGTCTTCAGAGCAGACAATGCTACCTGCTGAAGCAGATATCTTGCTGGTTACAGATAGCTCTTGAGAGGAGGATTCAGAGGCAGATGACCAGTCCTATTATCCCCCTGAGGTGTATGCTCAAACTTGGCAGGGTTATATTACTCATATAATGCATATGTTGTATTGTAATGCTTAGTTTTTACATCATATGCACAATATTGAATGCCATCTCCTTAGTTGACACATCATATATGCGATTGCCCTCTGCTCACTTCCTTAGTATATAAATCATATATTTGAATTACGTCATGCCATGATGTTTACATAGACAGCATGTATCTGAATTATGGCATGCCAACCCATTTTCTAAAGACATAATATAGTTATATCATCTCATCCTGTTTACATAGTCATCATATTTTAAATTATGTCATTCTATCTGTGAATTATATCATGCCATCATGTTTCCATCGACGGCATGTTTGTGATTTATGGCATGCCAACCACTTTAATAGACAAATCATATAGTTATATCATGTCATCTTGTTTACATAGTCATCATATTTTGAAGTATGTCATTCTATCATGTTTAGTTAGCCATCATACATGTGAAATTGTGTCATGCTATCCTATTTAATTAGCCATCATATATGTGAAATTATGTCCTGCTATTCTGTTTGCTTAGACAACATAAATGTGCATTATTTCATGCCCTGTTTTCTTCCCTACTATCCATTGCACCTGTCTATCTTACAATGTCTGTACATTCAATTACTTTTCTTGTTTATCAGCCATTTCAATTGGAGGGGGTGATGGCAGTATCTGTGGGAGTTAAAACACGGTCTTTAGAAGAGATCGTGCTACCTGTCGATGTAGATAGAACCACGGTTGTACTTTCCCAAGAACCAGCCCCACCACACATAACCCACACTCATGCAGATTGTACCCCTACCCAGTTGGACAAAGAACCAGCTACACCCCTTCTAACCCCAACCCCAGCAGATAGACACCCGGTTCCTGTTGACACAACACCGTCTCCACCATAGAGCACCCAAACACGAGCAGTTAGTAAGGCAACTGCAGTGCCCAAATCACGAGTACCACCACTCCGAACCTGAAGTCAACGCTTAAAGCAGAAGAAGAATTGTTCTCAGGTCAGGTTTCGTAGCTATGGTTCATACTACTTTGCTCTTGCATCAGTGTATTTACTGATACCAACTAATTTCAAATTTGAAGGATTCAATTGAAACTCCAATGGTGCAACAGGTATGTTTTAAACCTGTTTCTTCAACGTGTTTGGCTGTTTGCTATTGTAACTTGCTCTATGTTGATTTCAGTTTCAATTGAGTAAACAATTATGTTCTCATGCCATGCACATTAAAAGTGATGTTATTGTTGTGTAGTTTCCCACACTTATATTCTGTCTATGCTGCTTTCTCTTAAATAGATATGATTCGAACTGTATCTATCTTGATTTGGCAACATAAACTAGAATGATATAGACCATACAGTGACCATACTACATATATATATATATGTTTGTTTCATGTTGTTATCCTGTCCAACTTACTACTGAACTGGTTTACCAAAATGAGTTTCATATACTACATTGTAAACCTGAGATGTGTTTGTTTGTTTCTCTTTTAGAACACGGATAAAATATTGGAGAAGAGTACCCTGTTATGCAATGGTAAAGGAAGTAATGCAGATAAGGTTCAAGATAGTGAGACATCCCTGTTGGTCTCCAAGAAAGCTGATAAAAACTATATTGAAGACACTGAGACAACCCCAAAGTCCTGTCTTGATGTAGTGTTCGAGTTACTGGCTACCACTACTGGCACCAGCTCTTCGAACTTGTTGCCTGATTCAGTTCGGCTTCTTGAGTCTCAACTTCAAGTTGAAAGACATCGATCAGATGTTATGCGACAGGAAGCCGAAGGACTAAGGAAGTCGCTGCAAAATTCAGATGCATACTTTCTGGTGCAACAGCAAGCGCTGGAGGACTTAAGTGCCAAACAAGGGAAAGTTAATAAGCTTGCTAAGCATCTTGCTAGCATTATGGGTACCCAGGATATTGTTTCTTGAGCTCTTCTGAAGTGGTTTCAGTTCTGGACTTGTTTTGCTGCGGCATTTATATGCTGATGTGTTCCCTATATTTGCACTGGTGGCGAACTTTGATGCCCCGTGGATGTAATATGTGTAATAGCCGTGATAGCCTAGTGTAAGTTGCTTGCTTATTTATTTACTTATTGTCTTGTTTATTTGTTTGCTTGTAGTCAGTGCAGTTCTTTTTCTGCAGTTTGCTAGTGGCTGCAATAACCTATTTTTTAAAACTAGGCCACAATAACCATGGGCTAATATTTACTGTAGTGACACTGAGCCTCCTATGGGCCGTAGAAACAGTGGGCCTTCTACGGGCCGTAGAAACAGTGGGCCTTTTACGGGCCATAGAAACGATAGGCCTTCTACGGGCCGTAGAAACAATGGGCCTTCTACGGGCCGTATCATCAATGGGCCTTATACGGGCCGTATGATCGATTGGCCAAACATGGGCCAAACAGCCCGCATTCTGGCCGTAAATGGGCTAGAGTTGGAATCGTTCGTTCATGGGCCGACCATAATGGGCCATCGTTAATAGGACATATTTGATGACGCTATGAAAACGGCCCAACGTATTAACGGACCACAAACGGGCCGACTGTAACCACGGGCTGAATTTGGCCCACAAGCAGAAAATGACAGTAATGGGCCGTAAGTAAAAGAATGCTGGAAAATAGCCCAAGAATAAATGGGCTCTGAGAAGGCCGAAAGATAACATGGGCTGGAAACGGCTGAAAGGAATAACGGGCCGTTAATGGGTATACAGTGATACACTGTTCTTTACAGGCCAGTTTCACCACGAGCCGTTAATGGGTGTAAAGTGATACATTGTTCATTACGGGCCAGTTTCACCACGAGCCGTTAATAGGCCAAGAGTTACATAGGGCCTCATATGGGCCGAAAGACGTCATGGGCCATACATGGGTCAGAAGTGAAAACGGGCTAGAATCATATTGGATGGCCCATATGACGCTACTGGGCCTAATTCGAATAGGGCGTAACGGGCCTTGGGTTAGCGGGCTGTAAATGGGCTATATGCGAACAGGCTGTTAACAGGCTTTCCATGGGCCGGCCCGCCACCTTTTGACCAAGTCAAATTGGCCGGCCTTTTCACAGGAAGGGGCCTCTGTTGGGCCGTGCCACGTGTCGACGTATCATAGGCGCCTTCTGTCCAATGAGTGGATGACATCGGTCCCAGCGATGAGCTGACACGTGTTTCCTCCAGCCAATGATGATTTTACACATGGAAAATCCCCATTGGCCGGGGCTGTTAACGGGTTATCGGATCCAAAACCTGACCTGATAGCTTAACGGCGTTCCGTTACGGTGGATGCCACGTGTCGGTCACCCTTGACGAAAGCACTTTTGTGACGCGCAATTTATCGTCATGGAAGTGGACACTTCCGTGATGATAATTTTGGTAATGTCATGGAACACTTCTACGACAGCACATGTATGACTATCTTGATTCTGTCATAAATTTGTCATGGATGTACATGCATGACAGAAAACGTGACCTACTGTGACAAACACGTATCATCACGGAAGTGTATTGTTTGTAGTGGAAGCTTGCGCGTGGTGGCTCGCAGGAGAAGGAGAAACTTTTGACTAATGCAAGCTCTCCCTCGCTCAGGCGGTGGACGTGCAACAATTAATTCGGTGTCAGATTGCCAGAAGCATACACTATACTACTAGTGCTATTATTGTTCGACTTCCTGAATAGGTGAACAACCAAGCGTGAAGTTTACTAGTGCTACTACTATATTCTATAAAGGTACGTACTATACTAGTACTAGGAACCGGATGGAGGAGCGTCTGCACTCTTATTATAATTTTAAAATGTGATAAAGCAATCTTCAACACATTTGGTTCTCTTTGAGGGTTCTCGCATGTGTTAATGGAAGTTGATTGCATGGAACACTCGCCACAATTCTTTCTTAATTCTGGCTCATATCCTATTACAAATAGTAGCACTCGGTAATATTTCCTCTTTTTATTGTTATTCAGCATGTAAACAGGTCAACAAACCTTGCGGCGCATCTTCATGCGAACCGTGCTTGCTGCACTTTGAATGTGGCCAAGAGCTGGCTTGATGAAACACCTCGCTTCCTACTTCTTTTTTTGCGGGGTACCTCGCTTCCTAGTGACTAGTGTCTTGGCTGATCGTCCTAAGAATGCTTATATATGAATAAAGCTCTCTCATTTACCCGCAAAAAAGATTAAGCCATATTAACCAGAAAGGAGGGAGTATGGACTAGCACTACTTTTTGGTGTGTCCCGTCAACTCGCAGAACAAGGAGAAGCTTGCAGGACAAGGTGAAGCTCGCTTACGCCTTTTGACTAATGCAACCTACCCTCGGTGGACATGCATCAGTCCATTCGGTGTCAGATTGTCAGAGGCATACACTGTAGTACCCAACATGCGGAGTACCATCATTGTTCGACTTCACGAAGAGGCGAAGAGCCAAGCGCAGTAGTACGAGTAGTACTACTACTAGACCCGCATGGTGGAGCATCTATACTCTTTTTTTATCTCTGATAAAGTTCCTGTTTATTCCGGAGAAGGGCGGAAAACGGCAGCCCAACATGTAATGAATGATATCGATCAACCAACCATGATCGAATATATCTTGGCCTCCGTGCGAGCCCGTCTGTGTGTTCTTGCTCCTCATCTCTCTCAAGGAACGGCGGGTTGGCTCTTTGCCGTCAATTGAGATAAGTTTGCTCACACTCCTGTCCCACATGTCAGTGATATGCCAAGAGGAGGTGCGTTGACCGACTGTCCATACGCGTACTTGGTTTTGCACCTTCATACTACTCCTCCCTCCATCACAGTTTATAGGGCGCGCTTCATTATGATGCATTTCTCTCAATGCATTTCCACCACCAGAGAGACTTTAGACGCATTTGGTTTAATGCTCAATTAATTAGGGCGTGGTAACCGCAATCAAGTCTACAATTTTCTCTCCATGTACTATACTACTACGGAGTGGAGTAAGTGCATGCATGTGTGTAACCGGGGTGGAAGCACTACATGCATGTGTGTACGCATTATTCCCTCTAGTAATAGACGCCGTGCTATAACTACCAATGCTATTTTTCAGGCCGATCGCTAGTCACCTTGGTCCCATAGATATTTTTTCTTTTTTCTGAAGCGCGTTGTATAAACAGTGACAGATGCAGTAGTATGAGCGGATTCAAAGAAGAGCGTATTGATGGTTGCTTCTTCAGAGCAACTTACAGCAGGAAAGGTGGGGCTTATGATTTGACTGCTCATTACTCACTATTAATGCGGCGCAACGACCGGGCTGAGTCTCCCATGAGGTTGTGCACTACCCCCTCGGTTCTTAAATATACTCCGGAGTATTTGTCTTTCTAGAGATTTCAACGAGTGACTACTCAAATATTTGTCTTTTTAGAGATTTCAAATGGACCGGCACATACGGATGTATATAGACATATTTTAGAGTGTAGATTCACTCATTTTGCTCCGTATGTAGTCACTTGTTGAAATCTCTAGAAAGATGCATAGAATATTTAGGAACGGAGGGAGTACACATACGAAGCAAAATGAGTGAATCTACACTCTAAAATATGCCTGTTTGAAATTTGTAAAAAGACAAATATTTAGGAATGAAGGAGTATAATTTTGTGCATGGCACATGGACCCGGATGATGAAGAGGCTTCTGGCAATGCTATCAAGCTTCCATCATTTGTTTACATAATTGATGTACTATACAAATAATTTTCCAGCGACATGAAATTGTACAATGGTGTGAGCTTTCAGCTTTTGTTTCGTGTGTCTTGCCATCGATGCTCTTTTGGAAACAATTAAAAACTAACTTCCTTGCTAATGCATGTCAATTATTAGCAGATCAGAGCTAATAATTACATCACAACTAAAGACAGAGTTGTGAGAAGGTGTTAAATTAAAACTGATCCATGCTTTCATTGGCAGCAACGTCCCCCCAGCTCTGTCTAAATCAACAAGGCATGTTGGGAAAAAAGTAGCTATCTGGAGCATGCAACACTTCGATCATTTTGTGCAGTTCCACTAAAATAGAGCTGAGCGTCCCTGTTCCAAAGATATTAAGTGTGATTACGATAATAGAGGACTGCTGATGAAACAATAAACACACAAATAGAAGCCGGTCACCTTTGCAGTCTCTCTTAAGACTAACTAGTTGGAGAAGATTAGGCTCGGAGTTGGATGAGGAGGATAGAGCAAAACCAATCTCCCTTTGTGCAGTCGCACTGAAATGTAGAGATGTTGCCCGTGTGACATTTTAGTACAACTTCACAAAACACTCTTAAGAAAAAAGTGATTTGTGTAGTTCACCAAAAGGTCGCAATAGCAGCAAGGTGAAATGGATAGCCCTATTTGCAAAAAAGAGGTAGAAAGGAAACAATTACTGGCCAGTAACAGTTGATGACACATGCAACGACAAAAAAAAGCATATTCCTTGTCCTAAGGGAAGATAACAACATGGTTGTGTTTGTCTAAAACGGTGTGAGGACGAGAATGCAATATGGAAAGTACGCCGAACGAGCTACATTTTGGGAAAAGAACTATGGAAGATCCACATGCAGCGACGTGGGAAGACGGGCAGTGGAGCAAGGCCGGAGGGGATACCTGGAGGTCGTCGGGATGTAACTAGGTGAGCGGCGGTGGGCGGAATCAGCGAGCAGGGGGCGTAGGCCGTGCCGCGCCGGAGCTTGGTCAGAGAGAATGGCGTGTAGCGCAGATCGGGACGTGCTTCCTCGGCACCGTCGAACAGAGAAACGATGCACTTAATCCCTTTCCCCCGGTGGACGAGATGCAGTCGGATCAGTGACCAACAGTGAGAGAGAGAGGCCACCGCACTCCCTTTCCCCTGGCGGATGGGATGCGGCTGGATCAGTGACCAACGGTGAGAGAGAGAGGCCACCGCAGCCTTGTGTGAGATACTCTGAAGAGCGACAAACCAGGCAGGCAGGCTCCATTGTATATAGTGAGCGGACTACCTTTTTCTCCATAAAAATCATTTTATATTCTGTGTACGTGCCATTGAGCGCTATAACTTTATTTAAAAATAATGCGGCAACGCGTCAAGTCGAACTTTGTTTCGTGCACGCGTGGTACACGACCTCCCTAGGTAAACAACCGCTACAGGCGTTCAAATTAGCACGTGGGCTGCCATTTCGTAAAGAAATGAGCTCCACCTTGTACCCGCACGGGTGTGGCTGGGCACGAAGTGTGAGTAGGTGCACGGTGCACCTATTCTCTTCTTGTATACGTACACCACCTACGTGGGGTTGTGTGAGAGAGATACAAACTTAGAGAGATATAGTGTGTGGGTTCTTGAGAGTTTTTTTGGGGAGGGGGGGTCAATCAAAAAATGTAACATATGTAATGTGTGTGAAATAGAGTCCTAGATATAACATATATATAGAGGGGGCGATCCACGAAAGAGAGTGGAGATATCATCAGCTTGAGGTGTCCATAGAATCGAAGAGAGGGATGATGTGTGTGTGTGCGCGCGCGCGTGATCGATAAAGAGTGCTATCGAATTTGTGTGTGCCCACGTCAAAGATATAGAGTGGCTGGCCTACTGGAACGTGAGATGGGACATGTGCAATTTGTCTCTGTGGCATGGATACCTACCTGCAGCGCTCAACTATTGGTGTGTGTGGGGGAGAGGGAGGCCCAATTAACTATAGAGGTACAATGGCTGGTATATGTGTGGAGGAGGAGAGAGGCCTACCTCATGTATTAAGGAGATCGAACTGCCTCATATATTAAGGGAGATCGATCGGCATCCATGCATATGTCCAGGCGAGGAATAAGGTTGGGAGAGAGATAGAGCTAGAGTGTTGGAGGGGGTGGTAGTGGAGTTGCTTCTAACAAATGGTGGGATAGGCTTGCTAGACAAACGGAGGGCACGCCCGCAATATCAATAAGAGAGGAGATGGCTGCTTGTTGTCTATGCACGTGCGTGTGAGAGACGGGTCAGGAGGCATGCACAAATGATGAGGGGGGACGATGTGGCTGTGGTAAGCAGACGTAACTATATAGGAAGATCAATCGCCCTTTGTTAGAGAAAGGAGAGACATAACTTGTGAGGTACGTCGATTGATGGGGGGTAGTTAAAGTTGATCTAGGTATATTTTGGGAGATCGATCGGTATACATGCATGTGTGTGTTAGAAGCAAATGAGGCACGAGGGGAAGGATAGAGAGAGAGATGGATGCATGTAGGAGGTGGTACGAGAGGCATACTATATCGAGGGGGAGGAGTGTGCGAGTACGAGAACGATGAAAAGAGTGGTGGGAGTGAGGCATGGACGGTGACAAGAGAAGAGGGGAATCTTGTGTTTGTGTTAGGCACACCTAGCTAGAGAGGCATATCGATCGATGTGTGCCGTAAAGAAGGAGCTGGGGGGCCTACACACCATGGGTAAACGACCTAAAGTGAAAAGACGAATTTGCGTGATGGAGCTAGAGAATGCTGAGGGAGGGTAAGAGGGATGCGGGCGTGTGCATGCACAAGAGAAAGTTAGCGCTAGCTACAAAGATAAGAGGGTTGTGTGGGTGTAAAAGACGAAAAGAGATCATATATACTTGATTATAAAAAGCGAATTCAGATATTTGAAGAATTTATCATAGTGTTTCAAACCGACGCATGTGTGAATATATATAACGGTGATACACATGGTGTGGTCATGAACATGTTATACTACATTTAATATATTTTATCTCCACTCTTATAAAAAACGGAGTTGTTGATGATGGTGTGCCTGCCATCCTGCATTATAGGCCGTCCGATTTATATCTGGCGGATAGCAAGGAAACTATGATGGTTGAAGTTGGCAACAATCATGATTGTAGATTCTTATTTAAATAGAGGAACGAATTCAAATTTAGTTCGAATTGCAGCGGTAGTATAGACATTTGGAATGCACTAAAATGTTGGTATGAGTAGGTTACATGCATTATACAGCAAGCGAAAAAATTTAATCGGACATAACATGGATTCATACTCCCTCCTTCCATCTATATAGGGCATAATGAGATTTTTAAGACCACCTTTGACTATTGACAAGATTAATAGTACATGACATGCACAATGTGAAAATTATATCATTGAAAGAACCTTTCACAGACGAATTTAACGGTGTGCTTTGTGTAAGTTGCATATCATATATCATTGCTCTAATATTTGGTCAAAGTTAGCATCGAAAAACGCATTAGGACCTATATAGATGGAAGGAGGGAGTAGCTTTGAATAGCATTTGTATAGTAAAACGGGGTAAGACTTGAAAGTGCTAGTGATCGACTAGAGGGGGGGTGAATAGGCGAATTTTAGGAAAGTCTTAAAAACATGGAAGTTTTGAAGACAAACGATAGAAATAAACCTATTATCATGCAGCGGAAGGTAGACTACACTAAGCAAGCCATAGTCAAGTATTCAATGAAGTGAAAGCACAACGACTAATAGCAGCTAGGCAGTATAGATCAGGTAGGAAGATAATGTGAAGCCAATAAGAACAAGCGGTCACTCAGTGAAGACAAAAGATAATGCAATCATACAATGACTTCACTAGAGCCAACAGTAAGTAAAGGAATGGGAAGGATGAAACCAATGACTCGTTGAAGACAATGATTTGTTGGACCAGTTCCAGTTGTTGTGACAAGTGTACGTCTGGTTAGGGAGGCTGAGATTCAACTCAGAAGACCGTGTCGTCACCTTATTCCCCTTGAGCTAAGGACACACAGTCCTCGCCCAATCACTCTGGTAAGTCTTCAAGGTAGCCTTCCAAAACTTCACGGACTTCATTCACTGGCGATCCACAATGACTCTTGGATGCTCAGAATGCGACGCCTAACCGGCTGGAGGATTCACAGTCCTCAAGTGTAGTAAGTCTTCAGATCACACAGACAGGAAGACTTAAGTGATGCCTAACACTCTTTGGCTCTGGGTGTTTAGGGCTTTATCCTCGCAAGGAATTCTCTCTCAAAGGCTTCGAGGTGGGTTGCTCTCAAACGACAAAAGCCGTACACTAACTCTGAGCAGCCAACTGTTTATGGTTGTAGGGGGTGGGCTATTAATGGCCACTAGGCAACCCGACCTGATTTGTCTGAAATGACCCTGGGTCACTAAGGAACTGACATGTGTTCCAATGGTCAGATTTCAAACACACACGGCAACTTTGCTTGGGCTACAAGCAAAGCTGACTTATCCAGCTCTCGATAAGGTTTGCTCTCATTGTCTTCGCTCGAAGACATAGGATTTTGGTTAAGCATCACTTCAGTCATTCTGACTAGTTCACTTGGACCCCACTTAACAGTACGGTGATTCCTATGATCAACAAAGAAGAAAAAGAACGACAAAACAACTAAGTCTTCACGCTCCATAGTCTTCACTCGATGTCTTCTCTTGTCATAGTTTTCAATGTGACTATCTTCACATACCACCTTTGACTTCAATGTCTTCATACATTTTAGGGGTCATCTCTGGTAGGAAAACTGAATCAATGAGGGACTTCTACCTGTGTTATCCTGCAATTCTCACAAACACATTAGTCCCTCAACCAGGTTTGTCATCAATACTCCAAAACCAACTAGGGGTGGCACTAGATGCACTTACAATCTCCCCCTTTTTGGTGATTGATGAAAAACTGGTTGAAGTTTTCAACGGGGAATAAAATATGTAAAATCATAAAGGATTGGGTATTGTCTTCATAGGTTGCAAAGGATCCCCCTGAAGATGTGCATATAAGTAATTTGCTCGTGGAATGCAAATGCACATGGCAGGTTGTACTTGTGGAGATCCTCTTCAACCTATGATGACAATTCATCATGCATGATATGATGTAACGAAGATAATGACATGCATAATGAAAAATGGACGTCTGCAAAATGATCTAAGTGCAGAATTTATCATCGCATCACAGAATAGCAAATAAGTAGCAGACGACCATCGAGTTCAAGTGTTACAACTCAAAGAACCAAATGTATGAAAAACGAGAGTTGTAAGCACTTGGCAAAAGTAGCAAAAAGTAAAGCAACCACCCATATGGACCTGCTTGAAGACTATCAACTCATAGGCTTCTCCCCCTTTTGTCAGTGAGGACCAAAAAGGTTTGAAGACATAGAGCGCCTACTCGTTCCCATGAGGTGCAGGCGAGGCAGCAGAGTCGTCGTTGAGGTCCGGTGGTGCAGAAGAACTTGGTGCAGTGTCGACACGCGCTGAAGTTGGAGGAGGTGAAGTTGCATCATCTTGGTCATCGATGACTCTGGCATTCAGTGTCGTAGCTGAGGACGAGTAGTCAGAGTCTTCAAGGGAGGGAGTCCGACGCAAGTGAGCATTTCTGGGAGGAGTTGAGTCAAACTTGAACCATTCGGTGAAGCCATCGTCTTGCAGATCAGCTTCAGCACTAAGTAAGGTCAAACTCTTCCACGACCTCTGACAGGTTTCATGAGTGACAAAGGCATTCTTGGTGGCAAGATTGCAAATGCGGTTGACATCCACCAAGAGGCTTTGCATCTGACGCTTAAGCCAGTCATGATGTTTGTCCTGTTTTTGATGCAGCGCGATGAGAAGCTCTCGGTCATTTAGGACACGAGATCGCCTTCGAGGCCTTTACGCAATGGTGCTACCAGAGGCGTCAGTCTGAGCGCGAGGGGCACGTGTGTTACCAGCAAGAGGATAAACACGAGAAACTGCTGGAACTCCTTCAATAGGCTGGGTGAAGCTTTGGTGATCAACATTGTGAAGATAAATGGGATCCTTAGCCGGCTCTGGGTAAATAGTTTCAACTGACAAATCAACCTCTGCAAGAATATGAGATGATTGCGCGCAGACGGGTGATAGTTGAAGGCGGAGTGGCGCTTGATAAGACGCATGACCCATGGAGCATATAATTTCAACCCAAAAATGTCGGAGCCAGATGCATCCATCTGCCTGATGAAGAAGTCTTGAGCATTGAAGCTGATGCCATTGAAGATATAGAAAACCAAAGTCTTCATTGCTCCTTCAAGCTTCGCTGCAGATGAATGTCCTTTGACAGGCCATAGAGTCTTCCTGATGTTATGGTAAATGGTGCGAGGCAGGTACTCTAGGTCTTCAACAAAGAACTCAGATGGGCATTCAGCATCGTGAGGCAGAGGCTTCATCATGCTCAGCATTTGACTCATGTTGGGTTCTGGCTTCTGAAAGATGCTTTCCAAGCCATTTTGGTGTTGTTGACAACTTGGTTCATATTATTCACCAGGAGTGGGCAGGCCTGTGAGCTCAATGATATCAAGAGCTTTAGCTTCATGATGGACATTGCCTGTCATCCACTCAAGGACCCAAGTCTTTGGATCCCTGTTGTAGCCTCGAATGTGAAGAGTTGCATAGAACTGTAGCAAAAGCTCTTCATTCCAGTGTTCCTTATCTGTGACAAACTGCAACAGTCCAGCATCTCTGAAGCAATCCAATGCTTCTTCAAGGCAGGGCGGGCCAGCTATAGCTTCAGAGTTGAGGCGCATATGTGGAAATATGCGCTCTTGATTGTATAGGACGCAGGAATAGTAGCTACGCTGCTGGTAGCTCCAGAACCGATCTGATGAAATGCGAGGTCTGGTATAAGGGTTCTTGGAGCTATTGAAGAAGGTGTTATGTGCCATGAAGCCATTCACATTGAAGACCCCAGGTGAAGTGGCAGTGCCTGGGAATCGTGGAAATCTTGGCTTGGGCTTTTGGACTTGAGGTCTGTGCTCGACATGATACTCAAATTATGCACCCGCAGCAGGTGGAGGAACCAGAACGGGCCAGCGGACCATAACAGGCTGACCATGATCAAATGCCAGCTCAATTGTATGAGATCATGGAGGGGGAACAGGAGCATTGGTATTGTTTTTAGGGGCTTCAGGGGTCACACTGGTTTCAGGTGCTTGTACCTCAGGTGCTTGAGCATTGACTTCGGGTGCTGCAGTGGCTTCAGAGGCTTGGACTTCTGGCACCGCAGTAGCTTCAGGCACCGTATTAGCTTCAGCCATGACGACGTCATTGGCTTCAGCGGTGAGGTTGGTGGTCGCCTCAGGGTTGTTAACCTCCACTTCAGGAGCTGGAGGGTCGGACATGTTCTCCTCGAGAAAAACATCTTGGTGGGACGGGGGTGTAGCAACTCTTGCAACTCTTGGTGCTTCTTCTTCATCGGCTGATGCAGCCGGAATATCTTCAGCCATTTCGGCTTCGTACTCAGACACGTGCATAGTGGGAGTGACTTGGGGCCTTGGTCCTTTGTGAAGCCTGCGTAATGCTGGCGACGCTTGTGGAGATGGAGTGTTCTGGGCCTCAAAGTCATCGTCATCTTGCACTGGTGGGGTAGCTTGCGGTTGGGGAGAGCTTGGAGTGTCTTGTCGTTGTGGGTGATCAGCCCACGGTGCATCCTGAGCAGTTCGCATCAGAGGACGACCAATGTTGGTGAGTTTGCTGTGCGTGAGCACAAGCGATGATACCAATTGGTGCTCGATCTGAGGAAGGACTTCATCATCTTCAACATTGCGTGAGGACCAATGTCTTCAGCTGCGGTGGGGTTAACAGCTGGATTGTCTTCAGCTTCAGGAGCCTCTGGAGAAGCAGGCTCATGAATTACCACTTGGCGTTCTTGATTTTCAGACACAGGACGAGCCACTGAGATGGGCTCAACCACAAGGGGCTCTGTGTGAGCAGCCCGATCTCTCTTCTTGGTTTTGCGTTTCTTAGTTGGAGGAGCATCATCAGTGGTGCCCTTGATTTTGCGCTTTCTGGCTCCAGCTTCAGCAGCCCTTGTTTTCTTCACTTCTGAAGCCACTGTGGGGACCTTAGGCTTCGAGCCTATCATACTGGCTAGGAAGACAATTGGATGTACCTCCTGCCTTAGTGCTTCGGGTTCAGCCACAGCTGGCTTCTTCTTTCTTGGCCACCATTCTGGGGTCGATTCCTGGTCGCCCCAAGGCCTTGCGCTTTTCAGCCTCATTGTATCCTTGGACACATTTAGCAGCAAGATCCTTCATGCGCTCACGAGAACCTTTGGCTTCTTCGCATTTGGTTCAGAATGCTTCCTTAATCTCATGCATCATGGTCTAGAAGTTTTGAATGTCTTCAACATTGAGCTTGGCCATGTGCTTCTTGAACTGAGCCTTTTCATAATCTATCTTATGCTTCAGTTCAACAATCTTCTGAGCTAGAACCAGCTAAGCAGCAATGGCTCCATGGAAGGCGAAGCTGAGGCCAATGGGAAGCTGAAGATCATAAAAGCTGACATTTGGGCTGTCAAACCACTCATCAATAAATGTGTTGATGATTTCAACATCAAAGAGAGGAAGGTCATTGGAGATTTCTGCCTCTTGCTTGCTCTTGATCAACTGCTCAAGAGCATCATCGCCAAGATCGTTGTCGCTGGACAGATCAATGGCGTCATTGCGTAGAATAGCACCAGCGGTCAGTGCTTGGCTAGTGGGTTGCAAGGGCATCTTCACTTTGGAGGGCTTGGAGATGCGTGACAAATCTTCAGATTGCACACTGAGTTCAGGAGGTGCAGTGGCCAGAGGCTTCGCCCGTGAGACTTTTGGTGCAGGGGCAGGCTTTGAAGCTTTAGGCTTTTTTAGCTTCTTTGGCTTCGGTGGTGCAGGCGCTTCATCAGATTCAGCATCGTCTGCAGGTTGATCCACGACTGCCCCTTGAACCATAATATGAGTGATGAGACCTTCCAGGTTGAAGAAGGGCCCAACAAGATTGGGTTCAGCTTCGCGTGAGCCATCGGCAGGAGGAGCAGAGGGACCTGGGTTGAAGTCTAAGCCTCGCAACTTCTTGTTTTCTTTGGCCGAGTTCCTGGCAAACTGAAGGTTGCGCTTGAACAGTTTGTCATCATGACACCATAGTAGTGACGATGGGTCCGCATCTGCAGGCTATGGTCCACGGACCATACAAGGATAGAAGCCTTGTTCAATGGCTTCAGCTCTGGACCTGGGTTGAACACTTTTGTATAGGATGTCTCCCCACGGTCACTTGATGGCATTCTTCTCAGCATACTCCTGGGTCATGAACCTGTACCTGAACCGCTGTTCTGCCCAATATCTTCGAATCCATTAGATTCGAGTTTTTCGTTGACTGTAGTCCTCCTCCGGATCTGTCTTGTACAGCTCATAGAGGTCATGAGGCAAATCTCTTGAGGTGTTGCCACGAAGCTGTCTGCCACCCTTCCTTGCAGGTTTTTCTAGTGCCATGAAGTTTAAACTGAAAGGCTTCAACACTGTCAAAGTCTTCCGTCTACTCGTCAGACAGGAACTGGCTTCAGGAGAATTTATATGATGCTGTAAGAATTCTGCAAATGAATGCAGACTATGAGAACCAAGGGATTCTCCCACGGACATGTACCTGTGACAGCATTAAGGTGCGAGGGAAGGGGAAGAGGTCATATGCATTCTCAGAAGATTTTGAAGATAAATCAGTTTAGAAGACATTGACCTGATAGTGCGAAGACATTCACTCATAAATAGAGAGTTGGTTCGAAATTTGTACAAATCCACGAATAAGTACAAGTGAGGAATCTAACTACTTTGTGAAGCATAAATGAACATGCTAGGCATATTATGAGATGCAGTATGAAATAGATTCAACTTGTGTGAATAGAAACTGCTTGTGGTAGAAAATGATGAATCTATAGGATCAAAGGGGCCGTAAAAAGGAGGTTTTATTTACCACACGAAGAACTGCTAGATGGAGTGGAAGAGGAGGCCGAGCAGTTCGAATCTTCCTTGCCCTAACTTGGCGATGGAGGACTCCTACGGTGACGGCGGAGAAGACGATGTCCGCGGTCGGCGTGAAGATGGCGTCGGTGAGGTCGCGGCAGCAAAGCGCTTCGTCGCCGGCGTCGTCGAGGGCTAGCGGTGGCGCTAGGGTTTGTGAGAGAGTGGAAGAAAGGATAATGACTATGGTGAGGTGTGTATATATAGGGATAGGGACGGCACGGTGTTATTACACAGGTGCCCCTGGTGATTCACATCTGAAGGACACGTAGCTATCATGCAACACATCGGAGGTTGTTCCACGTTCCCACGCACGCCTGGATTGTCGGGTGGTCGTTCCCACTTCTCTGGGTTTCAGGTGAAAGGATTTAGCATTGAAAACGGATTAATGTTTGTCTCTGTGTCTTCTGCTGACAAGGATGCAGGGAAGACATTTTGACAGTGTCAATAGAATGCATATGATTTGGATAGATAGACTTAGGAAAGAAGCATAGAGGAGTTAGGGTCCGATCACATTCACTTAGTTCAAAAGATTCAGTAAGAAGCCATAGCTATAAGTGAATGCTGTAGAGGACGGAAACCAAATCAGTATGTTGAAGATAATCATGAGGACATTTTAACATTGAAGACAAACAAAACGCGAAGACTTTGCAAATGTAACGCCATGAGAAAAACACTTCAAAGGGAATTTTTTTGGTGGTGGCGTTACCCACTGTATAGGAAATATTAGACCCAGACACGGTGCACAATTATCGTGGTGCTCCGAAGTCAAATTCCACGTTAATATATTCACACTCAGAATGTAAGTCTTCATTGATTAAAGATATACTTTACTTCGTGTGTTGCACATCTAAGTCATCAACATGCTTAAGTGTTAGGATGTGTGCCTGATCACAGGACATTTGAGGATTCCAAGATATTTAGCTCACACCGTAACTTGCAAAACCTCTTCTCATCCAAGGGCTTGGTGAAGATATCTACCAATTGCTCTTCAGTGTTGACGTGTATGATATCAATATCTTCCTTCGTAACATGATCTCTGAGAAAGTGATGACGAATTTCAATGTGCTTTGTCTTCGAGTGTTGAACTGGGTTTTTGGCAATCTTGATGGCACTTTCATTGTCGCAGTAGAGTGGCACTTGCTTCAGATGAATGCCATAGTCTTTGAGTGTTTGCTTCATCCAGAGAAGCTGAGCGCAGCAAGATCTAGCAGCAATGTATTCAAATTCACAAGTGGAGAGAGATACACAGTTCTGCTTCTTTGAAGACCAAGATACAAGTGATCGTCCCAGAAAATGACATGTGCCTGATGTAGACTTGCGATCCACCTTGTCACCAGCATAATCAGCATCCGAGAATCCAACTAGATCAAACTCTGAGCCCTTTGTATACCATAGCTCCATAGTCTTCACTCGATGTCTTCTCTTGTCATAGTTTTCAATGTGACTGTCTTCCCATACCACCTTTGACTTCAATGTCTTCATACATTTT
Organism: Triticum aestivum; assembly: GCF_018294505.1. Classification (NCBI taxonomy): domain Eukaryota; kingdom Viridiplantae; phylum Streptophyta; class Magnoliopsida; order Poales; family Poaceae; genus Triticum; species Triticum aestivum. The sequence goes on from NC_057800.1 coordinate 416,470,840, forward strand.
AGGCGTCATATCTGGTAGGAAAACTGAATCAATGAGGGACTACTACCTGTGTTATCCTGCAATTCTCACAAACACATTAGTCCCTCAACCAGGTTTGTCATCAATACTCCAAAACCAACTAGGGGTGGCACTAGATGCACTTACAATCTCCCCCTTTTTGGTGATTGATGAAAAACTGGTTGAAGTTTTCAACTAGGGGTGGCACTAGATTCACAGTCCTCAAGTGTAGTAAGTCTTCAGATCACACAGACAGGAAGACTTAAGTGATGCCTAACACTCTTTGGCTCTGGGTGTTTAGGGCTTTATCCTCGCAAGGAATTCTCTCTCAAAGGCTTCAAGGTGGGTTGCTCTCAAACGACAAAAGCCATACACTAACTCTGAGCAGCCAACCGTTTATGGTTGTAGGGGGTGGGCTATTAATGGCCACTAGGCAACCCGACCTGATTTGTCTGAAATGACCCTGGGTCACTAAGGAACTGACATGTGTTCCAATGGTCAGATTTCAAACACACACGGCAACTTTGCTTGGGCTACAAGCAAAGCTGACTTATCCAGCTCTGGATAAGGTTTGCTCTCATTGTCTTCGCTCGAAGACATAGGATTTTGGTTAAGCATCACTTCAGTCATTCTGACTAGTTCACTTGGACCCCACTTAACAGTACGGTGATTCCTATGATCAACAAAGAAGAAAAAGAACGACAAAACAACTAAGTCTTCACGCTCCATAGTCTTCACTCGATGTCTTCTCTTGTCATAGTTTTCAATGTGACTGTCTTCACATACCACCTTTGACTTCAATGTCTTCATACATTTTAGGGGTCATCTCTGGTAGGAAAACTGAATCAATGAGGGACTTCTACTTGTGTTATCCTGCAATTCTCACAAACACATTAGTCCCTCAACCAGGTTTGTCGTCAATACTCCAAAACCAACTTGGGGTGGCACTAGATGCACTTACAAGACTCTCTCTTTGTGTGGTGTGAATAGTTTTATTTTTTTTGTTTTCTTTTTGGTTGAGGGAAGTGCGAATTGATTTGGTACGTACAAGTACAATATTACTACACATTAGGCTGGTCCCTAAAATTCAACCCACGTCTTGTTATATCCTGAAAATTCAGATATCGTGCTCCCAAAACTGGCTCCTTCACAACCCGCGCCTTGCTATCCCAAAATTACAACGCGCGTGAAAACTCCCTCCAACTGCCAAATCCTGACACGCGAAATCCCCCTGCTAACCCTAAGCCGAAAGGGTCGCTAGTTCAAATCGGTTGGGGGTACTTTTGTAACACACCCTACATTTTGGACAAGCGCGTCCCAAAGTCATGCTTCACCCCCTCCCATCGCCCCCTTTTCGCCATTCGAAATCCCAGGCCGCCATAACCTCTCCGCTCCAGCCGCGAAACCCCACCTCCTCCGTCCGCCACGTCACCGCTACCCAGCCGGAGCCTCTTCCCCGACGACGTCGTCCACCGCAATAGCTCGACGTCCCTCGTCCACCTCCCCGGATGAGGATCCGTCGTCCATCTTGCCGTCCTGCCGGTTCAGCCGCCCTGTCCTCCACCTCCAAGGAGCTGCTCCGAAGATCGCCTCATCTATCACGGCTGCTCCATCCCCACAGTGCAGCCTTTACCTGCTCCACCGGAACCGCAGCATCCTCACCGACTCCTCAGACGAAGCCGAGGCCTACTCGGTGCCACCAAAGAGGTTGTACACTCATCGCATCGCACCTTCTCCTTAACTCGACCTCCCGGCGCCGACGGTGCTCCATCCCACACCCCCATGGAGCGGCTACCTTGAAGCCGGCACCGCGGGCGACATCTCCACGGTGGCTCTCCCCCAGTGCGAGGCCTCTTCGGAGGCGGCGTCCATACCAGCCGGATCTGCTGCTGCTGCTTCGGCTCTTGCTCGCTCGCTCACGCTGCTGCTGCTGCTCTCCCCCTCGCTCGTGCTGCTACTCTGCTCCGATTAAGCCACACATCAGTCGACTAAATCAACTTTTGGGTCAGTCGATTTTCAAGGGTTGGGGGGCTCACCGGAGTTAAGGAAGAACCACCTGCAGCGGGGACGGGGCCTCGCCGGAGAGGTACCCCACTATCTATCTTAGGGTTCAGGGTGGGGCGGGGGCGGGGGGCTGGAGGGCTGGCCGGGGCGGCGGTGGCGAGTTGTTTCGGGCGGCGAGGTGGCGCTAGGGCCGGCGGTTTGACCGGTAGTAGCTGGCGGCTCAGGGAGGTGCATGTTGAAGATGAACTGCAGGCCCTCCCTAAACTACATGTCAAGTGCCTCTCTGCTACCATTGCGTTCAGTTTCGTTAGTAGCATTCAGATTTCACAGTAAATTTTAGTTTCGACAGTTAAGTTCAGAGTCAACAGTTTTTACCTAATCTGTTGTAGTCAGGTGGTTTTTGGTGATGTTAATTTTACATCCATTTTATATCATCTATTGGAGATGCTATTAGAATCCCACTTGAGATTGACGATGTCTGTCTTGTGCTGCTTCAGCCTTGACGTCTTACGGCTCACCGGAGCTGCTCCAACGACAGAACGATCCATCACAACAGAGAAGTGGCCTGGACACCGTCTACAGATTCCTCAGATCTCCCTCCACACCTCCGAGAGCCACCTCCGCCTCAACTGCTTCAGCGACCAACCCAATGATGCTGAGGTCGACAAGGCTACGGCAAAGAGGTTGTACACTTGTAGCATCACTTATTACTATACATTCACGTCGATCCATTAGGGCTATATTAGTTCAACGGAAAAACGTTGATCCACTGGTTGTTACCATCACTCTAAATTTCTGCATGCTCTCCTTACATAATCTCACCATATTTTTTTCGTATGCATGTCAGATATTATACACAGTCATGCTGAACATGTCGAGAAAAAGAGAAGAGTTTTTCACGGCAATACAATGTCATGCAGACATCGCTCCATGGTGGGTTCAATGGAAAACCCTCCCCACCCCTCTCCAGATTGTAATCCAGAGGAAGATATCTGTTTTGAGGCGGATTCAGACGCCGCTGACCACTCCTATTTACCCCCCCCCCCAATGTGTTTGCTCTACCTTGGCATGATGATGTTAGTCATATCATGCATATGTTGCCTTGCAGTGCCTACTTTTGACATCATATATGTCATCTTCTTAGTTTAGACATGTTCTGTAATGCCACCTGTTTAGTTTCTATATCATAAATGGGAATTATGCAGTCTCATGTCTTTTAGCCAGCCATAATATATGTGAAATGTGCAATGCCATCCTGTTTGACTAGGCATCATATATTTGAATGATATCTTGCCCATCCTTTTCTTCATTACATTTCCATTTGTCAACAATGTTTGTACATTAAACTACTCTTCCTGTGAATCAGCCATTTGGGTGGGAGATGGAAAAATCTGGAGTGAAAACAAGGCCTTCAGAGCAGACAGTGCTACCTGTCGAAGCAGATCTCTTGTTGGGTCCTGATAGCTCCTGAGAGATGGATTCAGAGACAGATGACCAGTCCTATTCCCCCACTGAGGTGTATGCTCTAACTTGGCATAGTTATACTGCTCATATCATGCATACGGTGTCTTGCATTGCATAGTTTAGACATCATATACACAATATTCAACACTATGTTCTTAGTTCAGACATCATATCGAATGCCCTTTGTTTAGCATATAAATCACATACATGAATTAAATGATGCGATCCTGATTACTTAGATAACATGTAGGTGAATTATGTCATGCGATCCTGTTTAGTTATTCATCATATCTTTGAATTATGTTATGCTATGCTATCCAATTTAGATAGACATCATATATGTGAAATTATGTCATGCTATCCGTTTTAGCTAAACAATATACATGTCAACTATTTCATGCCCTCTTTTTTCCACACTATCTATTGCATCTGTCTCTCATACAATGTCTGTACATTCAACTATGTTTCCTGTTTATCAGCCATTTGAATTGGAGCGGGTGATGCCAGTATCTAGCGGACTAAAAACATGGTCTTCAAATAAAACAGTGCTACCTCTTGGTGGAGATAGCACCCTGGTTGTACATGCACAAGAACCAACCCTACCACACATAACCCAAACTCTCGCAGATTGTACCCCTACTGCGATGGACAGAGAACCAGCTTCACCCAATCTAACCCCAACCCCAGCCAATAGTAACCCAATTCCTGTTGACATAGCACAATCTCCACCACAGAGCTCCAAAAAAAGAGTAGTTAGTAAGGCAGCTCCAGTGCCCAAAGGGCCAGTACTATCACGGCGAACCCCAAATCCACCAGTTAGTACGCGTATTCATGTGGAGGAAGCACAACCAGCTAGTCGTAGTTTAGCATCTATCGCATTTGATGTTGTTAAATCGTATGTGCGTATCTTCCCATCTTGGAAATATTATATTGAAGATGAAGGAAAATGCCAGTTGCAGGTGTTTGTCCAGGAGTTATGTGTAAGTAATGTTATTCATGGCAATTACTTTGCTTTGTCCCATACATCCTATCTCCATGATGGTTATAATACAGCGAATTTTCCCATTTTTGTCTATAGAGAAGGACTGATTTGGAAACTCAGGATGAGGTAACATGTGCTAATACATCTGCTATCTTCAAGAATGCTTGGTGGCAGTATCAGAATTACCTGAAGAAAATGTACTTCACCGGCAAAGAAACTCATCTAATTCCATTACGTTCTCCTGAGACACGTTTACTGGACGATGACTGGGAACGCCTTGTTGTGTACTGGTCCCGAACCAAGAATGTGGTAAGGTCTATGAGCTCACTTTCTATTTTTAAGTATTATATTCTTGCGTCTTATTGTACTCTGTTCATGTAGAACAAGTGCCTAAACCTGAAGACCAATTGTTCTAATTTAAGATTCCATTGCTATCATAGTTCAAAAAAGCGCTAGGCGTTAATTGTGCGTTTTGCCACCGCCTTGTGCTTTACTGACCAAAGCACATGCTTATGCGCAGTTATGCACAGATTATGCATAGTGCGCAATGCGTTTTGCCAATGCCTAGAGCCTAGGTGCGCTTAAGCGCTCGCTTAGGCGTGCCTTTTTTAACTATGATTGCTTTGCTCTTGTATCACTGTATTTACTCATACAAACTTATTTTTAAATTGAAGGATCCAATCGAAACTCTAATGGCACAGCAGGTATGTTCACGCATGTTTCTTTAACAGGTTTGCTCTTATCAATAGCTCTGTTGATTTCAATTTCAATTGTGTATACAGTTGACTTTCATATCATGAACATTACTAGCATCACAACAGAGCCAATAGTGTTGTTGTTCATGTAGGCCCGTGGTACCCATCTGAAATCTTGTTGTTCCATGTAGTTTCCCACACTTTGTATTCTTTCACTGCTGCTTTGTCTTGAACTGATATGATTTGAACCATGACTCTATTTTGATTTGGCAAGACAATGCAGTGACCATAGGACATAGATATATGTTTGTTTGATGCTTTTATGATGTACTAGTACTTGGCAATAGAAGACTTGGTAGTTTAATCCCGTCCACCTTACTAATGAACTGGTTCACCGAAATGAGTTTCACATACTAGTACATGCTAAACTTGTTATGTGTCTGCTTGTTTCTTCTTTTAGAATGCTGACAGAATATTGGGGAAGAATGCCTTATTAAGCAATGGTAAAGGAAGTAATGCAGATAAGGTTCAGGATAGTGACACATCCTTGTTGTTCTCCAACAAAGCTGATAAAACAGCTAAGGAAGACTATCTTGAAGACAACGAGACAACCCCAAAGTCCTGTCTTGGTTTAGTGTTCGAGTTACTGGCCACTACTGCTTGCACAAGCTATTGGAACTCACTGTCTGAATCAGTTCGGTTTCTTGAGTCTCAACTACAAGCTGAAAGACATCGATCAGCTATGCTATGACAAGAAGCGGAAGGACTATGGAAGTCCCTGGAGCATTCAGATGCATACTTTCTGGTGCAACAACAAGCATTGGAGGATTTTAGCGCCAAATAGGACAAAGCTAATCAGCTTGCTAAGCTTATTGCCAGCATGGTGGATACCCAGGATAACGTTTGTTGAGCTCTTCTGAAGTTGTTCAAGTTATGCTCTTGTTTTGCTGCCGCGTTTATTTGCACTGGTGGCCAAATTTGACGGCCAGTCTATGTAATGTGCTGCTTTGTTCCCTATATTCGCACTGGTGGCAAACTTTGATGCCCAGTGGATGTAATATGTGTAATAGCCGTAATAGGCTAGCATTAATTGCTTGCTTATTTATTTCCTTATTGTCTTGTTTAGTTGTTTTCTTGTAGTCACTGTAGTTCTTTTTCTATTTTTTTCTAGTGGCCACAATAGCCTATTTTTGGTAACTAGGCCAAAATAATCATGGCAACACACGGACTGTTGTAACCATGGGCCTCCTGCAGGCCGTATGATCCATGGGCCTTCGTCCGGCCGTAGGATCCATCGGCCTTCTATACGGGCCTTAGGGTCTGAGGGTGTCCTGGATTAGGGGGTCTCCGGACAGCCGGATTATATCCTTTGGCCGGACTGTTGGACTATGAAGATACAAGATTGAAGACTTCGTCTCGTGTCCGGATGGGACTCTACTTGGCGTGGAAGGCAAGCTTAGGAAATACGGATATGTATATCTCCTCCTTTGTAACCGACCTTGTGTAACCCTAGCCCCCTCCGGTGTCTACATAAACCGGAGGGTTTTAGTCCATAGAACAATATACAATCATACCATAGGCTAGCTTCTAGGGTTTAGCCTCTCCGATCTCGTGGTAGATCAACTCTTGTAATATCCATATCATCAAGAAAAAATCGAGTAGGACGTAGGGTTTTACCTCCATCAAGAGGACCCGAACCTGGGTAGAACATCATGTCCCCTACCTCCTGTTACCATCTGCCTTAGACGCACAGTTCGGGACCCCCTACCCGAGATCCGCCGGTTTTGACACCGACATTGGTGCTTTCATTGAGAGTTCCTCTGTGTCGTCGCCAGAAGGAAGGATGTCTCGTCTCGTCTTTAAAGATGGTACTACTGTTGGGGGAGCTTTAGCTGTCGGCCAAACTCTCCGGCTAGGCGGTTTCATCATGACCGCCTGTTCGGCTGCCGCGCCGACGATGACTTCTCAGGTCATCAAAAACAACCTCCACGTCAAATCGGCACTCGCCGAAAAGATGGATCCAATGGAGCTCGCCTCCTTAAACGAGCTCTTGGATCGCATCGCCGCGTTGGGAGTCGCTACGGACTATGATCGGATTGGGCTTAAACCCGATCAAAGGGAGATTAACTCTCCACCGGTCACCCATCATATTGCAGTGGTGGAGGAACAATGCGGCGCCCTTTCCTCTATCTTGAGGACCAACTATGTCTGGATTCCCGAGCTCTCGGAGCCGGACACCCGTTCGCGGGAGGACAACATCCAATCCCTGAACTTAGAGTCAGGCAGCGGGCCAGGATTATCGGGTAACACCCCGGAACCGGAATTTCCAAAATTGAAAACTCCTCGGCCCCTGGATCCCAGATCAGGTAAGGGTTCGGATTCAATTCCACCCACCCACCCAAACATAGGCGATCTTTCCCACATCAGGCAAGAGCCCCAGGAAGCAGTACATCACTATTGGGCCAGATTCCTCGTTGCGATGAACAAGGTTAAGGACTGTCGCGAGGAAGACGCAATCCTATTTTTCTGCAATAATTGCACGGACAAGGGAATCCTTAACGCCATAAATTGTCGTGAGATAACACACTTCGTTGGCTTGGCGTCCATAGTACGAAAGTACTGTGCGATGGAAAGTGCATGGAAAACCGAAACAAACTTTTTGGATAATCGGGCTCTGAATACAAACCCAATCCGAAATAAAAGTGTGCATTATCACAATACACCCGGGTCAACTACCAAAAAGCAAAAACCCTCTACAGGGCATGGAACCGTACTGGATGGATGGCTCAACGGACCCTGCCAAATTCATAGTACAGCGGATACAATACCAACGCACGGCCTTAGGGCATGTTGGATACTCCGGCAGGTGGCCAAAAGCGGTGAGGATCTTCTTCTCCCAAATACCACAGAGCACCATCCCGTGGACAACAATACGGTGTTAACAGTCTTTGAGACCTTCGCGTCAAATAATAGGCACAAGCGGACACTCCGCAACATGGCCGAAATCTGCCACGTAGCAGCAATAAATCCATGGAGTGACACGGCTATTACCTTCAATGCCAGTGACGAACCTAAATTCCGAACAGCCCGAGCACCAGCCGCACTGGTCCTCAGTCCAATCGTGGATGGCTTTCGACTCACCAAAGTACTCATGGACGGCGGCAGCGGATTAAACCTCATCTATGAGGAAACTCTTCAAAAGATGGAAATAGACTAGAACCGCATTGAGCAAAGTAACACAACCTTTAGAGGAATCATCCCCAGCCGGGAAGCACGCTGTGTTGGGAAAATCACACTAGATGTGGTATTCAGCACGCTGGATAATTACAGGTCCAAAGAAATTACATTCCAAGTGGCCCCGTTCAGCAATGGTTATCACGCTCTTTTAGGACGGGAGGCGTTCACAATCTTCCAAGTCGTACCCCATTACGGGTACATGAAGCTCAAAATGCCCGGGCCCAACGGAATCATCACTCTCGCCAGCGATCTGGACACATCACTCCATGCTAAAAACAAAACAGCCGCATTGGCCCTCGAGGCATTATCCGAAGCCCTCTCAGCTGAGGAATTAACCACGCTACGATCCATAGTGGACAAGGAGGACGTGATACTCGACAAGAGATCCAAGTCCACCTCTTTCAAACCAGCGGATGAAATAGTCAAATTCCAAGTCCACCCAACAGACCTTACAAAAAACAGCCTCCATCGGGGCACAGTTAAACCCCGCTGTGGACGCCGCACTACGAGAGTTCCTGCGCGAGAACTGGGACATATTCGGCTGGCACCCCTCAAACATGCCAGGAATCCCACGCAGGCTGGCCAAGCATAGCCTCAATATCCTAAAGGGATTCAAGCCGGTCAAGAAAGCTCTTCGGCGTTTCTTTGAACCTAAGAGACAGGCCATGGGAGAGGAACTAGCCAACTTATTGGAGGTCGGATTCATCAGAGAAATAAAACACCCGGACTAGCTAGCAAACCTGGTGATGGTACCAAAGAAGGACAAATCCTGGCACCTTTCTGTCGATTTCAAAGACCTCAATAAAGCTTGCCCAAAGGATCCCTTCCCCCTCCCAGACATCGATCAAATCATTGATGCTACCGCAGGACACGAGTCATTGTGTTTCCTCGACGCATACTCCGGTTACCACCAAATCAAGATGGCGGAGTCCGACCAAGCCACAACGGTATTCATCACACCATATGGTCCCTTCTGTTTTAACACAATGCCTTTCAGGCTCAAAAACGCCGACGCAACATATCAGCGCATGATTCAGGCATGTCTGGAGAAACAAATCGGCAAAACAGTAGAGGCATACGTAGACGATGTGGTCGTCAAAACCAAACACGTCGACTCTTGGATAGATGACTTGAGGCTCACATTCGACAACCTCCGAACATACGACATCAAGCTCAATCCGGAAAAATGCGTTTTTGGCGTACCAGCCGGAAAGCTCCTGGGTTTCATTGTCTCCAGTAGAGGTGTTGAAGCTAATCCGGCCAAAATCCGAGCTTTGTCACAGTTGGCTACCCCAACAGACCTCAAACAAATCCAGAAGTTAAATGGATGCGTGGCGGCTCTAAGCCCCTTTATCTCCCGCTTAGGAGAAAAGGCTTTACCCCTTTATCGCCTCCTTCAGCGCACCGACCACTTTGAGTGGACGGATGCGGCCACAGCCGGATTGGAAGAAATAAAGGCCATCTTGCAAACCAACGCAATCCAGTCCGCGCCAAACATCGGCGAACCAATGCTGTTGTACATTGCGACAACTCATCAAGTTGTAAGCACGGTGCTCGTTGTCGAACGAGAAGCGGACGGACATAAATTCCCTCTTAAAAAGCCGGTATACTTTGTATCCACTGTCCTCACTCCATGCAAATCACGGTACCCGCATTACCAAAAGATATCATATGCGGTATTCATGGCATCGCAGAAGCTGCGACACTACTTTCAAGAGTGTTCGATTACAGTAGCCTCGGAAGTGCCACTTAATGATATTATAAACAACCGCGACGCTATGGGCTGGATTGCCAAATGGGCCATTGAGCTCCTCTCGTTCGACATAACATACAAACCTCGACGAGCCATTAAGTCGCAAGTATTGGCCGACTTCGTCGCCGAATGGATGGAGGCCGAACTCCCTAAAGAGTATGGCGCATACTCCAATTGGATCATGCACTTCGACGATTCTAAAATGCTGGCTGGTCTAGGGGCTGGCGTCGTCCTGACGTCCCCAACCGGAGATACCGTTCAGTACGTATTGCAAATATTGTATACAGACTCCAACAATGCAGCCAAATACGAAGCTCGGTTGCATGGTCTTCGGATGGCAGTCTCCATGGGCATTCAACGCCTGGAGGTGCGGGGGGATTCAAACCTTGCAATATCCCAAATAAATGGAGACTTTGACGCCAAGGATCCGAAAATGGCGGCCTATCAAAACGCCGTCCTAAAAATATCAGCTCGGTTCGAGGGGCTCGAATTTCAGCATGTGGCTTGGGAAAACAATCAGGCGGCGGATATCCTCGCACGCATCGGTGCAAAACGTGATGCGCCCCCAACATATTTTTGGAAAGGTTGTTCAAGCCATCCGTAGTATGGGAAGGGGACACCGGTAACAACAGTCCGGACCTGGCCAAAATACCCGATACCGAACTCTTTGACACAATCGGAGGCTCCGCCACCAAAATAACACCTTCAGCCCACGAAATAATGGCCATTATTGCCCCATGGACAGAACCATTCCTGGCCTACCTAACTAGACAGGAACTTCTGGAGTACCAAAATGAGGCACGCTGCATAGTGCGGCGATCCAAGGCCTACAGGGTCCATGAGGGAGAATTGTACAAAAAAAGCACTACCGGAGTCCTTCAAAGGTGCATCTCCGAAGAGGAAGGGCGGAATCTTTTGGCAGAAATTCACGCCGGATTCGGCGGTCATCATGCCGCAGCCTGGGCACTTGTAAGCAAGGCCTTCCGTACATGATTCTATCGGCCAACGGCCCGGGCAGATGCACAGGACTTGATCCAACGTTGCGCCGGTTGCCAGCTCTTTGCAAATCAAAGCGACATACCACCGACCGCCCTCCAAACAATCCCCATTACATGGCCCTTTGCGGTCTGGGGGCTTGACATGGTTGGACCCCTTAAAGGGGGAACCCACAAGAAAAAATACTTATTGGTCATGGTGGATAAATTCACCAAATGGATAGAGGCCAAACCTGTTAAAACAGCCGAATCCAGACCGGTGATAGACTTCATATCCAGGGTTGTACACCGTTATGGCGTCCCCCATAGCATCATCACTGACAATGGCACGAACTTCACGGGCGACGAGGTAAAACTCTGGTACAGCAAAATGGGCATCAAGCTCGATTATGCTTCAGTCTATCACCCACAAACCAACTGTCAAGTCGAGCGAGCAAACGGTCTTATAATGAGCGGCATTAAACCCAGATTAGTGCGCTCCTTAACAGAGTCTAACACACACTGGGTAGAGGAGCTCGACTCCGTACTCTGGGGGATGCGGACCACGCCGAATCGTAGTACTGGATATACACCCTTCTTTATGGTGTAAGGCATAGAGGCAGTCTTGCTCTGTGACATAATTCATGACTCACCTCGAGTGCGCATGTACAAAGAAAGAGAAGCCGAGCTCGATCGACAGGATAGTTTGGACACCCTGGAGGAGGCGCGCGACATAGCCAAAGCCTGTTCCGCATTTTATCAGCAACAGGCTCGCAGATACCAAAGCAGAGAAGTACGGGCCAAAACATATAACGTTGGCGAACTACTTCTACGCCTGCCGGATAAGAAAAAGGACAAGCTCGAGCCCAAATGGGAAGGTCCCTTCATTATTGACCAAGTTCTAACCGGTGGAGCGTACCGACTGCGGGATGCATCGACTAGTCGACTCGAGCCGAACCCATGGAACGCGGCCAGGCTCCAAAGATTCTACGCCTAGCACCAGACTCTATGTTAGTCCCCTCCCTTTGTCCATTTTCTGCATATACATTACCTGTCTTGTTTTTCTTTCTTTCTTTCTTTTATTATTTCTCTAGGCCTTCAAGGGTCACCTTGTGCCTCGCTTGCACATTACAGATGCGCTAGTCGCACTCTTCATACCTAGGGGCTTCTTTCACAGAAGCTTAAATTATTTATCTGGGCATCATGCCCCACACATGTGTTATACTTCCGCATGTACCTTTTTTCACTATTATATGCACCGATATGACTTAAGTTTTGGCCAAGCTGGGTTGCCTGACTCTTGTATTTATGCCCTACGTTCCCGTTAATTCGACTAGGGCATAAGGGGAGCACCTCTGCGATTGTTAATGCCGGGTCAGCTGGATGTGTACCTTAGACTGGGTGAAGCTAAAAGCTAGCGTTCTTAAGGGAATATTCGGTTGGTGAACAAAAGATGATTTTTATTTATTGTCCATATCTGCCCCCAGATGTTTTTCCCGCGTTTCCTATCGCAGTCTGGACATGCACTTTAGGGCATGCCACCCCAGGGAAAGGAACCCTTAGCGGAACTATTCTCCCTGGAAGATGTTTCTTACTACCCATGTAATATAACATAACTAGTTGGGCACTTGTCTGATAAAGCACTAATGACCCCTATGCTTGGTCTCCACGCATACCCCGGTTCCTATATAACTAAGCGGGTATTCGGATACACTCCGGACTATTGGGCCCGGAGGTTGAAGCGAAAAGGTCCGCAACGACAAATGATCTACAATCCGGCTAGAAGGCATTATACATGTCACTTTAATTACATAGTCATGCAGACTGACTAAATTTATCTTCTATACCATCCAACAGGTGGTCTAGCTAACAATCCTGTTGAGAATACTTTCCGGCTAATTCTACTTGCCCATAAACTAAGCTAATGGGGATCTCTTTTCCGCCGGGCCCCACAGGTCCGACCTCGGCCATGTGATTTGGGTCTGCCTTGGTATACCGCGTCTTCACCATGGCCCAGGCTTCTCTGGCACCCTGTCAGCAGGCTGATATCTTCCATAATCGGAAGCACCGCTGTTCTCCCTTGAGCTTCTCTGCAAGCTCGGCAACGCCCTCTGGCAGGGAGACGGAGGGCCACAAGGCCTGGGCAACACCTTGCATCACCTGCCGAACTTGTTCGTGCAGATGTGATAGCTCGGACAGAAGATCACCCGCAGATCCGGGAATTTCCTCCGCGGGACGACCCGTCAGCATACCTACAGACATAACACTGTTAGTCGGCTTCTTCGCCAAACTCCTTTAAAAGGATTCGTTCAAGCACTTACTGAAAATGCCACGCAGAAGCCGCTTATTCTCCTTCTCGGAGTCTACAAGTTGGCCCCGAACGTCTTTTAGTTCCACACTCAGCTTAACATTGGCATCTTGGAGATTGTTTTTCTCCTGCCTAACCTTAGTCAGCACGCGTTTGCCAGCCTCTAGCTGTCGCATAACATGCTGGTCCTCCGGATTCTCTCCGGATTCATCTGCAACATCTATTGTCAGATCTGCAGCCATGTCGCACGTTATATGGTAACCATCATTCTTTAAAGTAAATGTTACCAGCAGGTGACTTCTTCGGTTCCTGCAATGCGGCCACAACAGCCCGCAGTTGGGTCTTGCATTCCTCCAGCTCCTGTGACAGCCTAGTATTCTTCTCTGTAAGAACCTGCACAATAAAAATGATCCTTACATCAGTTCTGCTAACTGTTTCAAGTCTCAGGGGCTACTGATACATATAAATCATCAGATTTACTCACCCGTACATCCTTTACATACTGATTCATGGCTCTGGCTAGACCATCTTGAGCAGCACGGAGGTACGCCTCTCCAGAATTGAAGACGTCAAACACCTCTGGTGAGAAACAAGCGTCACGGAGTATGGCCCAGCGGCGCCTATGATTCATGGCGCTTTCCACTTCTGAGTTTGTAGCAGATAATCTATCTGCATCCTCTGTAGGGGGATTATCCGGCGCCTGCCCCATATCGGCTTCTGCCTCCATGTCCGGTCCTGGCGCCCGACTGGTGGAAGCGTGATTGGCAACATCGCCAGACATATTCCGGTGAGCGTTTTTTCTGTTAAAGAAACGTGGGCATCATTACATTTTGAGAAAGATGACAACCACGGAGCAAGGTTTTTCTTATACCTTTGCGTCGGCGTCTCCGTCCTAACCGCCTTCCTTTTTGGCCTACCCGGCCTCGGTGCCTCTTGTTGGCGAGTTGTTGCGGGTTCGGCAGGGCGTCCCGAATGCCTTCCCTGTAAAAGATGCCATGTGTATATGGTGGGTGAAGTGCCTAAAAAGGGATCCTAGTTTTGGAGTTGGGATTTTTGGTTTCTCTTACTTGCGATGCAGGGAGCAGTCCGGGATAGTCGGCCGTAATGGCCACCATGGCATCATCGCAGCTTAACTGATAGAACTGCCGGTCTATCAGCTCCAAAATATAACCGAATCTTCTTCAAGTCCAGAGTCGAGGGCCTGGTCATGGTCCTCTGGTTGTGGAGAAGGGCTGCTGACCTCCTTTATGGCTTTTCGCAGTTCCTGCCGCAAAGTGGCAAGGTGAATACTTATGACAAAGAATGTGGGGAAAATGGGAGCAGGGGGATATAACTTACCCAGCTTGGAGGATTTTACATGGAGAATCCATCCCGTGGCTTGATGCGGGTGAACTCCTCTTCCTCACCCTTGAACAATTCGGACAGAATTTTCGCTAAAGCGGCAGCACTGTCCGGACCCTTACGCCCGCAGCGGGTGGCGTCATCCGCCCCGTTATAACACCATAAGGGGTGCCCACGGTATTGAAGTGGTTGCACTCCCCGCATTATGCAAATCGACATAACTTCGATTATTGTCAATCCTGATTGAGCCAGTGCTTTGATCCGGTTCATCACATAGAGAACTTCTCTGTTGTCTTCAGCCTGGGGGCTCCGTGGGCGCCAACTTCGGTGCTTCTTCAGAGGAGCATTGTTGAACTCAGGAAGACCCCGCCGAACAGGGTCCGGAAGGGGAACATCCTCCATATGAAACCATTCTGAAGGCCAGTCTTCGGACGACTTCTTCGGGGTACCGTACAGGTATCCGGTATCGGCGATGCGCCATATTTTGGCTCCGCCCACTTGATAAAGTGATCTCCTCTGTATGCGAGGGACGAGGCAAAATATCCTTTTCCATAGATCTAAATGAGCCTCGCAGCCCAGGAACAACTCGCAGAGAGCAACATAGCCGGCGATATGTAGAATGGAGGCAGGGGTGAAATTGTGTAACTGGAGGCCGTAGAACTCCAGGAGCCCGCAGAGGAACGGATGAATTGGAAATCCAAGTCCCCTTAGTAAATAAGGAACAAGGCAGACCCGTTCCTCCATGGAGAGACAGGGAAAGCTCTCCGCTTGCTCCCCGCCATTGTAGGTGGCAAGCCCGGCTAGAACGGGCACCATATACGCTGGAGGGAGAAATCCCTTAGTCTGCAGTTCGACTAATCGACTGTGCGGGACTGAACACCTCTCCCAATCACCGGGCTTAGGGCTACGGGGGCGGGAGGAGGAGCTACGGAGGTCGGCCATGCTAGAATGGATCTTTCCGAAACGCGCTCTGATGGATTCTCGCTAGGGTAGGATGGTATGGATCGGATCAAAGAATCCCCATCCCTTTAATAGACAATTTATTTATCTGGCTAGGGGGGCGAATGTAAAAACGCCCTGGCGCCTCGTATTCATTCGGCGCATGGGAGAAAGCCCTTATTGGGTACAGAAGCCAAGAGGTTCAACATTTATGGAGCCGAACACTGCTTACGAACACTTGAAAATTGGAGAAGAACCCGCCTTGCAGTGCCAAAGACAACACTGCGCACCGGACTCATCGTCATTGAAGCCTGGTTCAGGGGCTACTGAGGGAGTCCTGGATTAGGGGGTCTCCGGACAGCCAGATTATATCCTTTGGCCGGACTGTTGGACTATGAAGATACAAGATTGAAGACTTCATCTCGTGTCCGGATGGGACTCTAATTGGCGTGGAAGGCACGCTTAGGCAATACGGATATGCATATCTCCTCCTTTGTAACTGACCTTGTGTAACCCTAGCCCCTTCCGGTGTCTATATAAACCGGAGGGTTTTAGTCCATAGGACAACATACAATCATACCATAGGCTAGCTTCTAGGGTTTAGCCTCTCCGGTCTCATGGTAGATCAACTCTTGTAATGTCCATATCATCAAGAATAAATCGAGCAGGACGTAGGGTTTTACCTCCATCAAGAGGGCCCGAACCTGGGTAAAACAACGTGTCCCCTGCCTCCTGTTACCATCCGCCTTAGATGCATAGTTCGGGACCCCCTACCCGAGATCCGCCGGTTTTGACGCCGACAGGGTCCATGGGCCTTCTACGGGCCGTATGATCCATGGGCCTTCTACGGGCCGTACTATCCATGGGCCTCATACGGGCCATAGGATCCATGGGCCTTCTACGGGGCGTATCATCATTTCGCCAATCATGGGCCGTACTATTCATGGACCATAACGGGTCGTTAATAGGCCGTATTTGATAACTCTATGAAAACTGCCCAACGGGTTTTTTTACATGAAAACGGCCCAACGTATTAACGTTCCGCAAATAGGCCGACTGTAACGACGGGTTAAATTTGGCCCACAAGCAGAAAATGACAGTAACGGGCTGTATGTAACTGAATTCTGCAAATGAGCCCAAGAATCAATGGGCCCTGAGAAGGCCGAAAGATAACTTGGGCAGGAAATGGCCCAATGGGATAACATGCCGTTAATGGTATAAAGTGATACACTGTTCATTACGGGCCAGTTTCACCACGGGCCGTTAATGGGCCAAGAGTTACAAAGGTCCTCATATGGGCCGAAAGAAGTAATGGGCCCCACATGGGCCGGAAGTTAAAACGGGTTGAATCATATTGGACGGCCTAGATGACGCTACTGGGCCTAATTCGGATAGGGCGTAACGGGCCCTGTGTTAACGGGCTGTAAATGGGCTATATGCGAACAGGCCGTTAATAGGCTTTCCGTGGGCTGGGCGGCCACCTTTTGACCAAGTCAAACGGGTCGGCCTTTTCACAGGAATGGGTCTCTGTTGGGCCGTGCCACGTGTCGCCGTATCATTGGCGCCTGCGGTCCAATGAGCGGATGACATCTGTCCCAACGGTGAGCCGACACATGTTTCCTACAGCCAATGATGATTTTACACGTGGAAAATCCCCATTGGTCGGGGCTGTTAACGGGTTATCGGATCCAAAACCCGACCCGATATCTTAACGGCGTTCCGTTACAGTGGATGCCACGTGTCGGTCACCCTTGACGAAAGCACTTCTGTGACGCGCGATTTATCATCATGGAAGTGGACACTTCCGTGATGATAATTTTGGAAATAGCATGGAACACTTCTACGACAGCACAGGTATGACTATCTTGATTCTATCATAAAATCGTCATGGATGTACATGCATGACAAAAAACGCGACCTACTGTGACAAACACGTATCATCATGGAAGTGTATTTTTTGTAGTGAATCTCAGAACATAATGGATACTAGGGATCGAACCCTAACAAAACTAACTCGATTACATGATAAATCTCATGCAACCCATCACCGTCCAACAAGCCTACAATGGAATTACTCACACACGGCGGTGAGCGTCATGAAATTGGTGATGGAGGAAGGTTGATGATGACGATGGCGACAGATTCCCTCTTCGGAGCCCCGAACGGACTCAAGATCAGCCCTCCTGAGAGAGTTTAGGGCTTGGCGGCGGCTCCATATCGTAAAACATGATGAATCCTTCTCCCTAATTTTTTTCTCCCTGAACACGAATATATAGAGTTGGAGTTGAGGTCGGAGGTGCACCAGGGGGCCCACGAGGCAGGGGGCGCGCCCAGGGGGGTTGGCACGCCCAGGGGGTTGGTGCACCCCCACCTTCATGGACAGGGTGTGGGGGCCCTGGCCTTGATTCTTTCGCTAGTATTTTTTATATATTCCAAAAATAATCTCTATTGATTTTCAAGTCATTCTAAGAACTTTTATTTCTACACAAAAATAACACCATGCCAATTCTACTGAAACAGCGTCAGTCTGGGTTAGTTCCATTCAAATCATGCAAGTTAGAGTCCAAAACAAGGGCAAGAGTGTTTGGAAAAGTAGATACAACAGAGACGTATCATGCACCACCTCCCACACAAGAAACAGAGTAGGACGATGAATGTTCTGAGCTTCCTCCCCATAATGTTCGGCCACCCCATGGGTATATGTGGTCAATGCCGCCTCCACCACCTCCACGACGTGGCGGACGACTTGGCTGATGCTTGTCTAGCACTATATCTATCTATGTATCCGAGAGACATATTCTACCTATGTATGCGACATGCATATATCTATCTATGTATGCGAGAGACATATTCTACCTATGTATGCGGGAGACATATTTCTATTCATTCGCATTGTTAATCAAGTTACATTTCCGGAGAGACTGCAAGAGGTAATTAAGATACAAGTACATCGAAATTAAATGGTGCGACCTAGCTTAAATAATACAACATACAAACTACATCAAGACATCATCCTTTGTCGATGTAGCACTCTTTCCCTTCGACGATGCGAATATCTTGGCCTTGCTGCTCGGCATGAAGATATCATCTTCGTGTTTGCTTTCGTCGGTCCATAAATAAGTATGCTCTACTACAGTCCTTGTGAAAGTTGCACTCTTATGCTGCTTCCTCCACCTTACATGCAACTTGAGAAGTTCTTCTCGTATCTCCTCAAAGGTCCTTCCAGGCCACCTGTACCTACTTAATGCGTGAGCCAGCTCATTCAGTATGGTGTCACTATTGATAAGTTCGTCCCAGTGAACTTTCCTATTGCCTACCTTGAAATTGCTGGCTAACCTCAGAAGAAATTTCGACATACTCGAGTGGCAACTACGATCGAAAGGATAATGAGGATAATGGGACATCTTGATGAGACTACAATGCACTGCTTACCAACCTTTCTGTATGGGAGGGGGCATTTTATACGTCGAGAAGAGAAATATGTGGGAAAGGAGATGGCGGAAACCGAAGGATTGGCGGGAACAGAAGGGGTGGCAGGAAAGAAGATGGCGGGAACATAAGGGTTGGCAGGAAAGACGATGGCGGGAAAGAAGATGGTGGGAACATAAAGGTTGGCGGTAAAGACGATGGCAGGAACAGAAGGGTTGGCGGGAAAGAAGATGGTGGAAAAGGATTGTTGGGAAAGGCAGGGTTGTCGGGAAAGAAGATGGCGGAAAAGGGTTGTCGGGAACACGGTTATGAAAAAGTGTTGTGGACAATTAGGCCAGCCTCAAGCGAGGGTGCTGAGATACAATTATGGGCTGAAATATACTTCCATTAGCTCATAAATTTGGTATGATGCAGCTGTCATGTTAGGGTAATCCGTCTGGAACTAATTGTCCATGGGTAAGATGATTAGTTCCAATCATCTAGAGGGAGGACGACTAGGGGTAATCATCTTACAGGAGGCCGACTGGAGACACTCCTTCAGTTGACTCGTCAGTCGGCCTGCTATAAGCTGACTGGATACTGGTCTTCTACAAGTAATACGATTAGTTACAGTTGGCTTGCCCCAAGCCGACACCATATTATTTGTGAAATATATATAAACTGCGTATTATTTCTGTAAATTAATGGAAAATGAATTATTTAAAAAATAGCCACTAAATAATGGTCGATGTGTGGATTAATAGTAGTAGATGCAGGCTTGAGACGGTCTACTTGTCTCGGACGTGATGCCTATATACGTAATCATTGCCTTGGATATCGTCATGATTATTCACTCTTATATCAATTGCCCAACAGTAATTTGTTTACCCACCGTATGTTATGTCCAAGAGAGAAGCTTCTAGTGAAAACTATGGCCCCGGGGTCTATTTTAACCATATATTAAAATCCAAAAATACCTTGCTGAAATTTTATTTCCTTTATTTTATTTTTTGTTTATCTATCTATCACTATGAGATTTGATCCTTGCAATTAACCGCCAAGGAATTGGCAATCCCTTGTTTGTGTTGGGTGCAAATATTTGTTATTTTGTTTGTAGGTGTTGTTCACGATGTGCTGTGTGGTTATCCTACTAGATTGATAACCTTGGTTCTTAACTGAGGGAACTACTTTTCTCTACTATACAACAGTTTTCGAGCGTAGAGTATTCAACCCAAATTTACTGATTCGACACAAGGGGAGCCAAAGAATATTCTCAAGTATTAGTAGCTGAGTTGTCAATTCAACCACACCTAGATAACTTAATATCTGCAGCAAAGTATTTAGTAGCAAAGTAATATGATAGTAGTGGTAATGGTGGAAAAAGTAACGGTAGCAGTTTTTGGTTTTATAGTGATTGTAACAGTAAGAACGGAAAAGTAAATAAGCGAAGAACAATATATGAAAAGCTCATAGGCATTGGATCAGTGATGGATAATTATGTCGGGTGCGATTCCTCATGCAATAGTTATAACATAGGGTGACACAGAACTAGCTCCATTTCATCAATGTAATGTAGGCATGTATTCCGAATATAGTCATACGTGCTTATGGAAAAGAACTTGCATGACATCTTTTGTCCTACCCTCCCGTGGCAGCTGGGTCCTATTGAAAACTAAGGGATATTAAGGCCTCCTTTTAATAGAGTACTATCGGATGTGGGGTTCCGGCAAACCCTTAAGATTCGAACACTAGGGTGCGAGCGAATTATTTTCCTCCCACCGATCTATGCCCTAACTCGCTAAGATCTCGCGGATGAACTCGACGAACTCGCAACACAGAGAGACACAAGATTTATACTGGTTCGGGCCACTGCTGTGGTGTAATACCCTACTCCAGTGTGGTGGTGGTGGATTGCCTCTTGGGCTGCTGATGAACCATACAAGGGGAAGAACAGCCTCCTCAAGTTGAGGTGTTCTTGTGCTTGGCTAACTTGTGTCCATGAGAGTGGTCTCTCTCCGTCCTTCTGCCCTCGTCCCTTGTTCTCGTCCGTCGCCCCCTTTGCGTGGTGGTGGCTAGCTTTACTTATGTAGGCCCTAGTCCTCTTCCCAAATATTGAGCGGGAAGGGAGCCAACAACGATGGGCAAATTTTGAGGGGGATAGCTAGTACAAGCCATCCTGACAAAGGTGGTCTCTGCCTGCGAAAGGCTCTCGTGGTGATGCCGTCTTCGGCTCCATAATGACCTCTGTCCTACTGTCCTTCTGGTCTTGGTCTTGTCGCACCGATATGGCAACCTTTGCCTGATGCCTCGGTACTCCTCGCATGTGTTGGCCTCCTTAGCATCAAAGAGGAAACAAGGACGCTACGCGCGCTGGCGCCCGCCTGGTGTCGATCATCATGGCTCACGTCACGAGAGCCTCATGAGGTTCGCCTTGCCTTGATATCTCTGCTCCTCGTGAGCTTGCCCGACTAGGACCCTCCAGAGGGGGTCTCGTGTTGTCCACCACGCGAGGCTTGGCCCCTCGCGAGGGTCTTGGATGCCTTGTTGATGAAGAGGGGCCGTGCAGCCTGCTGGCGTAGCCGCGCTGTGGGCCGCAAGCAGGCAGATCTGGGGGATCCCGTTCCCAGGACGCCGACAGTAGCCCCCAGGCCCAAGGTGCGCTCGGACTTGGCGTCGCAGCGAAGCCAAGGGCCAAGTACGGAGCATCGCGGGCCCCAAAAGCCTGCGGCATTGGTTGACCTGTGGCGGTTGATTGGACGTGGACTTGGCCCACGTCTCGCGCTCGCACGGCTCGGGCAGCACTGAGGTTCCGATCTTCATAGAGGCCCTCTGGGGTGGCCTCATTCCTCCCTTCTCCGCCTTCTTCAACGTGGTGCTCGAGCATTATCAGATCCACATGCTACATCTCAACCCTCAATCTGTGACCCTTCTTGCCGTCTTCGCCTTCTTGTGCGAGGCCATGGTGGGCATCGCTCCTTCCGTGGCACTTCTCTTCCACTTCTTCTCGTTGCATCTCTCCGGTCCCCAGCAGAGCTCGGGGTGCGTGGGCTTCCAGCCGTGGCCGCGACGGCGGGCGCGGGGATCGACTTTGAACTTCCTTCGTCCACGATTGAGTTTTGTATACGATGGGTGTTTGTTGACGCCGGTGTGCTCAACCCTCTGTTCCAAGTTCCGGCAGGGCCCGCTCTTCCAAACTCCAGCTGGGGCCATCAGAAGCTCACGAGCCCCCGCCTTGCCCCCGTCTAGGCCAAGCTGAGGTGGTTGAAGGACCTCGGCATGACTGCGGCCATGGTGGTGAAGGAGTTCGTCAAGCGTCGAGTCGCTCCACTTTAGCGCCACTCCCGCCAGATGTGGGACTTGCTCCGCAGCCAGGACAACATGAGGTTTCAGGAGAAGGGGCTTCCTCTTGCGGCGCGGAAAACCGTGCTCATGGTCCTATCGGGTGTCCCTTTGCCGGATGAGATGCCCAAGAATAGCTGCCTGTTGTACCACTGTGAAAACAAAGCCGCATTTGCCGCAAGCATGCCTTCCTTTGATGAGTGGAGGTTGCGCCCAATCGGCTTGGTGGGGCCCCGCGAGAACCCCGTCGTAGTGGTTCCCTTCCTCGCTGTCGGTGCCGAGCTCGCCCCAGGTGACGGTGCGGGAGAGCGAGCTCCGACGGGGGCCGGCGGCTCGAGTGCTGAGGAGCACATGCCGAGTGGTGATCCGGGGGCATCGTCCTTGGGGGCCTGCGACCCCCCTCCTGAGGCGTCGGTTGCTGAGGAGCCACGGCGTGCGGCTCTAGGAGCCTCGGGAGGTTGCAGCGAGAGGGCGCTAGGCTGTTCGCCACGACCTGGCTCCCCTGTAGCCATCCCTCTTAGTTCTTCTTCGGCTTCGCCGCGCACCGGCCGTCACGTCCAGTGCTTCGGTCGTCTGTGTGTGGACTTCGAGGAGCTCCGCAAGAGGAAGGGATCCCCTAGTGGCAGCAATATCTTCGGACCGTTGAAGCGGCGAAAGTACATCGCCATTGACGTGTAAGCATCTTATTGCCGTGGTTTCTTGCATGTGGTCTTCTTATCCTGACGCCTGTCCTTTAGGGCTCCCTCCGTTAAAGCTATTGTGTCTTCCGAGAGGCCTCCTCCTTCATCAACTCTCCCATCGGCCTTTAGCGTTCCTGGCCTGCCTGCCGCCTCTGGAGTGGGCTCGGTTGCGGGAGCGTCCCCGCCTTCGTGGTGCGCTGAGTCCGTGGTTTGGCCGCCCCTCCCCCACGGTCTGGCATGGAGCTGGGTGGGCATGCCCAAGACTCCTCCTTTGCTCATGAATAGCCGCTGGGTGACTTCGATCTTCAGTTCCTCTTCAAGCGGCGAGCCCCGATCAGCTTGGGTTCCTCGCGAGGACGGGCTGGTGTCAGGCGTGGTGTCAGCCCCCAGCCCCCTGCCGGGAGGTAGCACGCCACTTGGCACTCCGCCCGCAGCCCCCAAGGTGGAGGACGAGGTGGGTCATGCGTTCGAGCTCGAGCGCGGGCGGAGCTTAGTTCGCCATGTGCTCTTCCAGGAGGCGATGGGCGTGATGAGCTGCCTCGGTGAAGAGCTCGCTGGTGTCGACTCGCGTCTCGAGGCTGAAGGTCTCCGGCTGGTGGAGGAGCGGCGTAAGCTGAGGGTGGCCATCAACCTCGGTCGCTATCAGCGCGACCTCGATAATGCGAAGGCCGAGGCATCCCTCAAGATCGCCCATGAAGCCCGCTCGCGAGCCTTGGAAGAGGCTCGCAAGGCCGACCGTCGTCGCGAGGCTGTGGAGGAGCGTGTGCGGGGGCTCCAGGCCTGGAGTGCGTCCCTGGAGTAGCAGGTGGAGGCGCGTGGGGACGCTCTTCCATTGCTGAGGGGGACGCCCGCGGAGGAAGAGGAGGTCCGGAAGCGCGAGGAGGCGCTGGCCTTGGAAGCTATGGAGTGTAGCCTCGAGCTCGAGCAACTGCAGACGAGGGAGCGTCAAGTTGCTCAAGTAGAAGATGTTGTCGGGGCTCGCGAGGCCGGAGTCGAGGAGGAGATCAATCGCCGGGTGGCCGAGGTTCACATAGATTTGGAGGGTAGGTACAACTTGAAGCTAAAACATGCGGGTGTGGAGGATGCGGGCAGGGCCGCCGCCCTCAGGCCCAGGTTGGATGAGTCCGAGAGGCGCGCGGAGGCCACGGCCGCCACCCTAGTTACGATGCAGGCGGACTTGGCCTCCGCCCGCGCTGATCTCCTTTCTCTCCGGAACCGAGTTGATGATGCCGAGGCCGTCGCACGGCGAAACAGGGAGGAAGTGCTCCAGCGTCGGACGCTGGATTGCGAGCATGCTCCTGTGCTTCAAGACCTCCGGAATAGGGCCAACACCGCCCTGGGTTACATCTGTGACGAGAATGCTCTGGCCCCTCACTCGAATGACTATGCCAGCCACCTGACCTTCTTTCCCGAGGTTGTGACGCGCCTGGAGGCTCGATCTGCATGAGCTCGCCAGCTTGTGGAGGAAAGGGGTCGTGGCCTGCTTGAGCGCGCTTTCTCCTATGTCTTCAACCACCTTCTGAATGTCGACCCCACCTTCGATTTCGATTCCGCCATTGCCCCCGTACCCACGGCCGTCCGGGGTGACCTGGCGCGTTAGGTAGAGGACAATGTGGATGCATTGGTCAGGGCCTTCACCTTGGAGGATGACACGGTGGTGGTTGTCACGCTTGTTCCTCTCCATTTCTAATATGAACTCTGTCAACGAAGGCGGGTCGGGAGGATCCTCATCCTTACCATCTCCATGGTTCTGGCTACGAACAATAGAACTTGATGACATCCTGAGAAACGAAACCAGGGACGGAGTCAGCATCAACTATAGACTGTAGAATGTAGGACAAGGAATTAGTATCTCTCGAACTCCTAGGAAAATTCCGGCAGCATAACGGCAGTAAAATGCTCAGAATGAGACATCCTACTAAAAATGGGGTGGAAACATACTCATCAGCATTACTCAAGGTTCTGAGATCATACTAAACAGACTACACCGGAAATACTCAAAACTGGGGTATGACTCTGATCAACCAATCCTATGGGACTACGGAGTAGTAACACGTGATCCTGATAGACGGAAGAGAAAGCCTAGTTCCTTAACCCCGTAGGAAAGATAGGATGACTCAGATCAGAAGGCCATGAGGTAAAGGAGTAAAAAGAGCCTTACGTTCCAACCCACAATCAATTCCCTTACATAACTAAAGATTTTCTAGACTCAACTTCGACCAGTTTGGCTTGGTAATCCTATAGGCAGTCAGGCTCTGATACCAAAGCTGTCAGGACCCCGACTCAATGCCACATCGATCTAGCATGTAACACCTCATATCACTTTGCGGCCTCACGCACGGTATCCCCACGGGTGTCGCCTTACCTTTGCCCGGGACCGTTTGCGTCTTTTGGCACACATATATGACAGTGTCGCTAGCATCTATATGATAAGGAGCCCGGGCAGACATGGCTAGTCGTAAACCCAAAGTGGCACTAACTTATAGGGACAGGCATCCATGACCCAGCATCGAACGTGTCGGTCATCAGTGAGTGAATCCAGGCTGTAGCATTGGGCTAACAGGACTCCGGTGAACCGGGCTGTAGCGGGCTAACAGGACTCCGGTAATCATCGCGTGACATTTCCCCGAAGGGACAGACACAGGAACGAAGAAGGACACATGCCGGCCAGCCTAAGTGTTCCGGAGCAGTAGCAAGCTACCAGGGCTCAGAGGAACACTACGAGACATTTCCCGGTAAGAGAGACTACTAAGGACAAACAACTAGATAGTCAGATCCCACACATAGCAATACACATTACACGTACGCATAACATGCAAGTATGTGCTGTACAACATGGCATCACAGCATAACTCAACAACTCATATAGATAAGGCTCAAAGAGCCATCATAGCATTATTACAAACAGGGGTCACATGACCCAACATTCAGAGCAATCAAGCAACAAACGGAAGCATTACATGTCTGAGTACAGACATCTATAAATGAAAAAGGCTGAAAGCCTGACTATCTACAACGTCTGATCAAGATCGTAGCTGAGGTACCAGCTACTTGTTGAAGTTCATGAGAACACTAGTAAGACCGAAGTCTCCGCTGCAAAAACATAAATAAAGCAACATGAGTACAAAGGTACTCAGCAAGACTTACATCAGATCCTATCATACATGCATTTGTATCAAGAGAGTAATGTGGAGTTTAGTTGCAGCAAGCCAGCTTTGACTCTGTGGCTATCCTGTTCTACGACTACAAGAAACTCTTGAGGTGAGACAACGTACACGAGTCCACTAATCACCACACAATACACTACTAGGGATTCATCCCCGTCTCCCTACGAGAAGGCCATCCATAGCACTCACACTTGTCTTGAGCATTTTATAGTATCCACTTCAAGTTATCTATGTACCATGTAAGCATCCAAGAAGTCCATAACCGCAGACCCGGCTATTCAAATAGATCATGTTAACCCTGCAGGGGTGTACTTCTTCACACACGCTCTCGCCACTTACCGCCATGTACACGTCATGTATCTCGGCAACCTTCAAGCGGAAGCCTAGCGAGGGTGTCGGCCACGACCTGACTAACCACACAAGACTCTAGCCCAGGTTTATGGCCTATTCGGGTTCTATCCGTAAGGAGATCCGGCCGGGGTGTCGCTCACGGCCCCAAACGATGTGAGCAG
The DNA here is from genome assembly GCF_018294505.1 of Triticum aestivum. Classification (NCBI taxonomy): domain Eukaryota; kingdom Viridiplantae; phylum Streptophyta; class Magnoliopsida; order Poales; family Poaceae; genus Triticum; species Triticum aestivum. The sequence goes on from NC_057800.1 coordinate 416,497,640, forward strand.
GGTTCCCAAGCCCACCATCCGGGTGCCACTTGGTACACCGTGCCACCTGTGCCTAGTCTGTCCCAAGCCCACCCTGTCGGGTGCCACTTGGTAGAAAAATAGCACTACCTACAAACACCAGAAACTAGTTGCGACTCCTGGACAGAGACCAAGTTGGTTAATAAGTCGAGAGGGGTCGAGTTGCCGGAACCCAATGTGTGGTAGTATCGAGTCCTTGGACAACATACATAGAACTCAGTGCTTAAGGACGGTTCCAGTGAGACAACCCACCATGTACTCCTACATGGCCTCTCACCGCTACCTTTACCAAATCGTGTTCACACACTTCACTCTCAGCATCAGAACATATCGTAACACTCCAATTCATTCCCAATGAACCAGACCTGACACAACTCTAAGCAATAGCAGGCATAGCATGGTAGGAACACAACATGGCTCAATCAACTCCTACACATGCTAGTGGGTTTCAACTATTTACTGTGGCAATGACAGGTCATGCAGAGGAATGGGTTCAACTACCGCAGCACAAAGTAGCAGATGAATCATTGTTGTCCTAATGCAATAACTGAGAGCAGGGGCGAGAGAGTAGGATTTTATCGGAATGAACAAGGGGGTTTGCTTGCCTAGTAGATCAACAAGGGAGGCACTGCTTCATAGACAGGTACTCTGGAACAGCTCCGGAGCAGAACCTATCGAGAAGGAACGGTGCCGGAAATCAATACACAATCATATGCAACAATATGATGCATGAACATGGCATGTAGATGTGATGCCGTTGAGCTAATGCAACTAGTAATCATTTGGTTTGAAATCCATTCGAACCCAAAAGCTCAAATGCACTTCCAAAGTAGTCTCTTATATATGCCATAATGTGTTTTCCCATATACAGCATGTATAAGTTGGTTTGTCATGCATGAGACTAGTACAGATGGAAAGATTACATTTTTCTGATAATTTTTCATATATAAATTATTTTAATCTGAGCTACGGTTGAATTGTTATGAATTTTTGAAGTTTAAATCATTTTCTGGAATTTCCTGAATTATTTTAATTCCAGAAAATATATATTGCGCCAGCATGACGTTAGCACGACGTCAGCAGTCAACTGTGGCTGACTGGGGTCAAACCTGACATGTGGGGTCCACACGTCAGTGACAGGGGGTTAAACAAGGTTAGTTTAATCCTAACTAAAGGATTAGTGGCATTGGGGCCCACTGGTCAGTGTTAGTGGCTAATTAGGTTTAGTTAATATTTAACTAAAATTAGCAGGGCCTGGCCCCACTAGTCAGCGACCCTGGGGGGTCAAACCCCAGGTCAAAACAAGTCAAACCCACCGGCAGTTAGTCGCCGGCGAGGTCCGCGGTGTACTTGTGCCCCGGGTTTCCTCTGTGGTGCTCCAAATGGCGCGCGGCTAGGCGCGTTGGAGAGCTAGCTCGATGGCGCGTCGGGCGGTGGCCGTGTGTCAGGACCCCGACTCGATGTCACATCGATCTAGCCGGTAACACCTCATATCACTTTGCGGCCTCACGCACGGTATCCCCACGGGTGTCGCCTTACCTTTGCCCGGGACCGTTTGCGCATTTTGGCTCACGTATATGATAGTGTCGCTAGCATCCATATGATAAAGAGCCCGGGCTGACATGACTAGTCGTAAACCCAAAGTGGCACAGACTTACAGGGACAGGCATCCATGACCCAGCTTCGAACGTGTCGGTCATCAGCAAGTGGGTCCGGGCTGTAGCACTGGGCTAGCAGGACTCCGGTAAACCGGGCTGTAGCGGGCTAACAGGACTCCGGTACTCAATGCGTGACATTTCCCCGAAGGGACAGACACAGGAACGAAGAAGGACACATGCCGGCCAGCCTAAGTGTTCCAGAGCAGTAGCAAGCTACCATGGCTCAGCGGTAACACTAGGAGACATTTCCCGGTAAGAGAGGCTACTAAAGATAAACAACTAGATAGTCAGATCCCACACATACCAAGCATTTCAATCATACACACAATATGCTCGATATGTGCAAATACAACGAAGCATCACAACATGACTCTACGACACCAGTACTTTATTTAAGGCTCAGGGAGCCATACATATCATACACAAAGGTACGGGTCACACGACCCAGCATTCAAGTCATACAGTCATACAAACCAACAGCGGAAGTAACTTGTCTGAGTACAGACAACTAGTAAAATAAAAGAGCCTTGGAAAGCCTAGCTATACTACGTGGTCCTTCACAAGCTCAGGGTCACCACCTGGGTCTTTAGCCTACTCGTTGATGTCAACGTCTACATAGAACCCATCAGAAGGGGTTGCAGCGTCTTCTGTAAAAATGTAGATTATAGCAACATGAGTACAAAGGTACTCAGCAAGACTTACATCAGATCCTACATACATGCATATTATCAAGAAGGGTTGGTGGAGTTTTTGCAGCAAGCCAGCTTTGACTCTTGGCTAGACTATCCTACGATACTTCAACTTGAAATGGTTTTGCGCACACGAGTCCACTACTCACCAATTCAATACACTACCGAGGATCCGCCTCCGTCTTCCTACGGAAGAGCCATCCTCGGCACTCACACTTATCTTGAGGCTTTTAGTAGTTTCCATCTACTTGTCTATGAACTGTATAGGCAACCAAGTAGTCCTTTACCGCGGACGCGGCTATTCGAATAGATCATGTTAACCCTGTAGGGGTGTACTTCTTCATACACGCTCTCACCACTTACCGTCGTTTACACGACATGTACTCGGCAACCTTCAAGCGGAAGCCCAACGTGGGTGTCGGCCACGACCTACCTAACCACCTAAGCCTCCAGTCCAGGTTTATCGCCTATCCAGGTTCCATCCGCAGGGAGTCCGGCCGAGGTTTCCCATACGACCCCGAAGGATGTGAACAGGGTTCCCGAGATACCTAACGGGTATTCGATACACCCGGCCACGTACCTACCGCATCACAGCCCACCCCTACGGTCAGCGCTGTCCACGGCCTCCAGTAGACTACAAACACCAGAAACTACTTGCAACTCCTGGAAAAAGAGCTAGGGTGAATAAGAAGTCGAGAGGGTCCATTGGTTTCGGGCCCAATGCATGGTAGTAGCTGATTCTTAAATCACACATACAGATCTCAGTGCTTAAGGTCGGCTTCAATGAAACAACCCACCATGTACTCCTACATGGCCTCTCATCGATACCTTTACCAAATTGTGTTCACCACACCACTCTCATTACCGACATAATCATTTCACTCTAGCCCATCACCCAGATGAACCAGACCTGACACGACTCTAAGCATAGCAGGCATAGCAAGGTAGGAACAACACATACATATGGCTCAAGCAACTCCTACACATGCTAGTGGGTTTCATCTAGTTACTGTGGCAATGACAGGTCATGCAGAGGAAATGGGTTCAACTACCGTAGCACACAGCAGTTTGAAACGCGTTGTCTTAATGCAGTAAAAGAGAGCAGGAGCGAGAACATGGGATTGTATCGATATGATCAAATGGTTGGTTGCTTGCCTGATGGTTCGATGCACTGATACAGTTCTTCGTTAGGGTAATCACGGTACTCCTCGGAGGCAGAACCTGTCGCAAAGGACACCGATACACAACCATCACCAAACAATGTGCAACAATATGATGCATGCATGAAACATGGCAATATGAGTGTGTTGGGCTAATGCAACTAAAACCAGAAGGGTTTGAACAAATTTGAATCAAAGATTCAAATTTCAAACTCAAACATGGCCTTTTAAAGTGCTTTTCCTTGTTCTGCTTAAAACATCAATTTAACTTGTTTAGTCATGCATGAAAATAGTACAGATGGATAGATTGGATTTTTCTGATCATTTTTCATATATAATTTGTCTAATTTGGAGTTACAGAATAAAAGTTATGAATTTTTGAAGTTTAAATAATATTCTGGAATTTCCTGATTTAAATTAAATCCAGAAATATATATATTGCGCCAGCATGACGTCAGCATGACGTCAGTGGTCAACTGCGGCTGGCTGGGGTCAAACCTGACGTGTGGGGTCCACACGTCAGTGACAGGGGGGTTTAACAGGGTTAATTTAATCCTAATTAGGAATTAGTGGCGCTGGGGCCCACTGGTCAGTGTCAGGGGGGGTAGTTAGTTTAACTAATTCGGTTAGTGCTAATCCTAATTAGCTAACAGGGCTGGGCCCACCTGTCAGGGACACAGGGGGGTCCTGCCGTGGTCAAGGTGGGTCAAACCCACCGGCGACATGACGCCGGCGAGGCCCGAGACGGCGGCGCGATGCGGAAACGCGCTACAGGGCACGGGCGAGGCCGTGCTTGGGCTCGTTGGAGAGCCCTTGCTCCCGCGCGTCGAACGGTGGTGGTGGCCGTGCCTGAGGTGGCCGGTACCGACGACGGCGAGCTCGTGAGCGGCGGCCGGAGTTCGGCCAACGGCGGGTTAGGCGATGCAGGGCGCTAGGGGAGGCGTTAGTGCGTGCTACGTGCTCCTGGTGAGGTGTGGAGCACGATGGTGTGCTCGGCTTCGAGCTACAACGGCTCCAGCCATGGCGGTGACGAGGCACGGCGGCGGCGAGCTTCGGAGCTCAAGGGGGCGGCAACTACAGGATGCTAGCGACGACGGGGCAAGGGGGAATCGGGTGAGTGGCTCACCGCGGAGCTGCAGGGATGGTTAGCGGGCTCGGGGACGTCCGGTAGCTCTCAATTCGACGGCGACGATCTCCGGTGGCCGAGGAGGGGAACGGCGACGTGGGCGGCGATGCAAGGCTTCCGGAGGGGCTTGGCTTGGTGGGGAGGAAGAGGGGGTCGCGGCGGAGCTCCTGAGCTCAGCGGAGGGGCGAGGGGTGGCCGGTGACGGCTGCTATGGCGAACGGCGGCGATGGTGGTGTTCGGCCGTGAGAGAGAGAGCGAGGGAGAGGAGGGAAGAACCGCGGGAGAGTGAGAGAGAGCAGGGGGGAGGGCGTGGCGTCATCCGGGGCATCGAGACGAGGAGGGGAGGGGCAGGCAGGCAGGCGAGCAGGTGGCGTGGCGCGGTGGCGCGCGCGCGCCGGCCACACTCCCCTCCCTCTGTCGAGGACGAAGACGACAGAGGAGGGAGGTGGGCTGGAACGCCTGCTGGCTGGGCCGGCCAGCTGGCTGGGCTGCACAGGGAGGAGCCCAGGTAAGGTCCTCCCTTTTATTTATTTCTGTTTTTTTATTTTTCTGACATTTGTTTTGATTTAAATAATATATTAAATCATTTATTTACCTTATGCCAATTTTTGCAGGAGCTAGATATATTATTCCAGAGCTCCTTTATAAATGACATAATATTTGGACATATATTAATATATATAACTAATATATTTCCAATGCAAATATTTATGCATTAATTCCAAATGCCCAAAATAAATACCTATGAGCTCTTAAAAATATTGGTTTGATTTTTATCTTTGTCCAATATTTTCAGAGAGCAACATGAGCATTTTCTTGGACCCTTTTGGAGAAATTTTTATTTGGGTCATTTTTCAGAAATGATTCTGAGGGTTTCACAAATCCCCATTTCAAATTAAATGGAATTTTAAACATGATGCACACACTCTGATGCATGACTAGCTAGGGTGTGACAACTCACCCCCACTCAAAAGAATCTCGTCCCGAGATTTGGGTTCCTCCGGGAAGAAGGCGGGATATTCAAGTCGGAGACGATCCTCCCTTTCCCAAGTTGCTTCATCCTCAGAATGGTGCGACCATTGAACTTTGAGAAACTTGATATTATGACGTCGGGTGGTATGTTCGGCCTGATCGAGGATACGAATGGGGTACTCTCGATATGTAAGATTATCTTGGAGATCAAGCGTTTCGTGGTCCACTCCACGGATAGGATCCGAGAAGCAACGCCTGAGTTGAGAAACGTGGAAGACATCGTGGACTCTGGAGAGGTGCGGAGGTAGTTCCAACTGGTAGGCAACTTCTCCTCGTTTGGCGAGAATGCGAAAAGGTCCAATGTAACGAGGAGCCAATTTGCCTTTGATACCGAAACGATGGGTTCCCTTCAGAGGGGTGACCCGAAGATAAGCCTTCTCATCAACCTCGAAAGTCATAGCCTTATGTTTTCGGTCATATTGACTCTTTTGACGAGATTGGGCTGTTTTCAACTTTTCACGAACGATACGAACTTGTTCTTCTGCTTCCTGAATCATATCCGGGCCAA
>NC_057800.1:417020926-417129932 GCF_018294505.1 Triticum aestivum
CCGCCGCCGACATCGCTCGCAACCACCACGGCCACAGCCACTTCCTCGCTCCCTCTCCGCATCCCTGAGCTCCGTCCCGACCCCATGGAGCTGCACACCGACGCACGCGACCAGAGGAGGCCCCAGTCGACCGGAGCGTCCTCGTCTTCATCCCCGGTGCCCGGAGATCGCCGCCGTAAATTCGTCGTCGCAGAAGCTTCCCCGAGCTCGCCGACCCCTCCGTTCGATCCACTGTGAGCCCCTCTTCCTCTTCCCCTTCTCTCAAGCTCGCGCTCATCCCCTAGCTTCTTTCTCCACCACGGTCGAGAGCTTCTCGCCGCCGGCCATGGCGTGGCCGTGGCCACAGCCACCGCAGCTCGTTTCCGAGCCCACCGTTGCGCTCACCGCGATCTCAGGAGTCCGTAGCACGCCCCAGCTCCTCCTGCCGTGCTCCCTAACACCGACCCCGAGCTCGCCCGAGCTCCGGCCGCCGCCGAGGTCGACGCCGTGCTCAACTCCGGCCACCTCCGCTCCAGCCGCCTCCACCACTAAAAGCGCCACTCCGCCAGCTCCCCGTAGATGCTCCCCGCGCCCCAAACCATGGCCTGTAGCGCAATCCCGACGCGGACGCCGCCGCGATCTGAGGTCGCCGGCGGTTAAACGCCGGCAGCAGACGTGGCATCGTCGTTCGTAGTTAATGACTCCACTAATTAACCCACACTCTCACTGACATGCGGGCCCTGCGGCCTAACTAACCGGCTAATTAAAATAGATTAGGTTTAATCTAATTGCAGTGGCCCCACGCGTCAGTTTTGACCGCGCTGACGTGGCCGTTGACTGGGCCCACACGTTAGTGGCACTAACCAGCCCCAGTCACTGACCAGTGGACCCCACTGGTCAGGTTTGACCTGGGGCGCCCAGTTGACTCTGCTGACGTCACAGTGACATGGTGCTGACGCCATAAATCATTTCTGGATTTATTATTATTCAGGAAATTTCAGAAAAGGCCCTAAACTTCTAAAATTCATAGAAATTCAACCGTAACTCCAAATTAAATAAATTATATATGAAAAATTATCAGAAAAATTCAAGGAATCCATCTATACCATTTTCATGCATGTTAGAACAACTTATAGCTGCTGTATAGCACAAATCAATTAAATGGCATTTGAATAATCACATATGGAGTTTGAATTTGAATCTTGTATTCAAACCAACTTCATTTAATCTGTTGCTAGTTGCATTAGCTCAAACACATTCATATTGCCATGTCATGAGCATGCATCATATTGTGCATTGCATTGATTGTATTTCTTCTTTGTTGCCGGTACCTGTTCCCTCCCGGTAGACGATGTTCCGACATTGTGATCGTTGACACTGATGAAGACTCAATGTTATCTTCAGAAGTGCCAGGCAAGCAATACCCCCTTGTTCATTCCGATACAATCCTACTCTCTCGCTCCTGCTCTCTTTTAATGCATTAGGACAACACCGATTCATCTGTTACTTGCTGCGGTAGCCGAACCCCTTTATCCTTTGCATGACCTGTCATTGCCACAGTAAATAGATGAAACCCACTAGCATGAGTAGGAGTTGTTTGAGCCCTGTTGTGCCTACTCATTCATGCTTGTTTGTCATGCCTGCTACTGCTTAGAGTTGTGTCAGGTCTGATTCATCGGGAATGAATCAGAGGTGTGTGAACATGTCCTATTGTGTGTGAGCTAAGTGTGTGAGCACGATTTGGTAAAGGTAGTGGTGAGAGGCCATGTAGGAGTACATGGTGGGTTGTCTCATTGAAGCCGTCCTCAGGAACTGAGTTCTGTGTTTATGATCCATGATTCAGCTACTACCACGCATTGGGCCCGAAACCAATGGACCCTCTCGGCTTCTTAATCACCCTTGTCCTCTGTCCAGGAGTTGCAAGTAGTTTCTGGTGTTTGTAGTATGTTGGAGGCCGTGGGCAGCGCTGACCGGAGGGGTGGGCTGTGATGCGGTAGGCACGTGGCACGGTGTACCGGGCGCCCGTTTGGTGTGTTGGGAACCCTGTTCACATCGTTTGGGGCTGTGAGTGAAACTCCGGCCGGATCTCCTCATGGATGGAACCCGAATAGGCGATAAACCTGGACTAGAGACTCGAGTGTTTAGGTAGGCCGTGGCCGACACCCACGTTGGGCTTCCGCTTGAAGGTTGCCGGGTACATGTCGTGTAAACGGCGGTAAGTGGTGAGAGCGTGTGTGAAGAAGTACACCCCTGCAGGGTTAACATCATCTATTCGAATAGCCGTGTCCGCGGAAAAGGACTTCTGGGTTGCCTGTACAGTTCATAGACAAGTGAAAGTGGATACTTTAAAATGCGCAAGATAAGCGTGAGTGCTATGGATGGCGTTCTCGTAGGGAGACGGGAGCGGATACATAGTGGTGTATTGATATGGTGAATATGTGGACTCGTGTGCGCCACCTCAAAAAGAGTTGCTTGCAGTCGTAGTTTAGGTTAGCCACCGAGTCAAAGCTGGCTTGCTGCAGTCAAACTCCACCATCCCCTTGTTGATAATGATGCATATGTACTTAGATCTGATGTAAGTCTTGCTGGGTACATTTGTACTCACGTTTGCCTATTTTATGTTTTTGCAGAGAGACTTCGGTCTCGCTAGTAGTTCTGCTTGGACTTCGATGTTTAGTTTGCTACCTCAGCTACGATCTTGTGCCCTCGGCAGGATCTGGTAGATAGTCAGGCTTCTCAGCCTTTTTCATTTATAGATGTCTGTACTCAGACATGATAGCTTCCGCCTGTGCTTTGATCTGTATGCTCTGAATGTAGGGTCATGAGACCCCTGTTTGTAATATCTCGCTCCTCGGAGCCTATTGATTAAATACTTGAGTTGTAGAGTCATGTTGTGATGCCATGTTGTATTTGCACATATCGAGCATATTGTGTGTATGTTATTGAAATGCTTGGTATGTGTGGGATCTGACTATCTAGTTGTTTATCCTTAGTAGCCTCTCTTACCGGGAAATGTCTCCTAGTGTTTCCACTGAGCCATGGTAGCTTGCTACTGCTCCGGAACACTTAGGCTGGCCGGCATGTGTCCTTCTTCGTTCCTGTGTCTGTCCCTTCGGGGAAATGTCACGCGATGAATACCGGAGTCCTGTTAGCCCGCTACAGCCCGGTTCACCGGAGTCCTGCTAGCCCAGTGCTACAGCCTGGATTCACTCGCTGATGACCGACACGTTCGTTGCTGGGTCATGTATGCCTGTCCCTGTAAGTTAGTGCCACTTTGGGTTCACGACTAGCCATGTCAGCCCGGGTTCTTTGTCATATGGATGCTAGCGGCACTATCATATACGTGAGCCAAAAGGCGCAAACGGTCCCGGGCCAGGTAAGGTGGCACCCGTGGGAATACCGTGCGTGAGGCCGCAAAGTGATATGATGTGTTACATGCTAGATCGGTGTGACTCAGGATCGGGTTCCTGACAGCGTTGGTATCAGAGCTTGACTGCCTGTAGGATTACCAAGCCAAACCGGTCGAAGTTGAGTCTAGAAATTCTTTAGTTATATAAGGGAATTGATTGTGGGATGGAACGTAAGGCTCTTTTTACTCCTTTACCTCATGCCCTTCTGATCTGAGTCATCTTATCTTTCCTACGGGGATTAAGAACTAGGCTATCTCTTCTTTCTATCAGGATCACGTGTTACTAATCCGTAGACTTATATAATTGTTGGAATTAAGCCTCAGTTCAGTTTCTACCTCTATATGTTAATTATTGATCTCAAGACCTTGATATTGTGCTTCTGAGTGGCTATGCCACCATTTTTGTAGCATGTCTCAAATCTTTTCTGAGCATTTACAGCCGTTATGCTGTCCGAGTCATTCCAGGTTTCTAAATAGTCTGATGCATTCGCAAATCCTTTCTTTCCATTCCCGATGTCCCTTATGGTCAGAATAAGCACACTAACCGGTGTGTTGAGGTAATTTATTGCCTCGACATATATGTTGGAATTGTTATTATGACCCTAAGTGCTTAGAGGATTATCTAGTGGTGTAGCCATGATCTGTGTTTCCAGTGTGATGATTCTGGCCATCATTATCGAAAGCATCCCGTGATGCCATTTAGTTAGTAGGCATTCTATTCCTGGGTTCTTGAACCCGAGATTCACTCTACTTACTTCATGTTGATAGTGTTTGCTAGTTCCTTAGGTTATTAGTAACCTTTGCGATAGTCCTCGAGGTTCATGGTACATCCTTCTTCCTATTACCATGAACCATTCTTGGCAGGAGTTCTTCTAAACCAAAAGATGACAACAAGAGTGCTCTCGATGAGTTCTCCATGCTATATTGTGACTCTGCCAGCTCAACCTTTCTGCATGGGTTATCCGGAAGAATTATGTTGAACTTGGTTCGACATACTAATCTATGCATCCACAACTCAGAAAGTTATATGTTCCTTTGAGTTGTCCCTCTTTAGTTGTCTACTGACCTTCGTCTATCAATTGATAGTCAAGAGTATGCGTGCGTTCGTTTATCGATGCCTATTACTCTTGTGGCCCGTCAAGCCATTCTATTCAGGATGACTAGGAGAAACAAACTCTAGTACCTCATCCATATTCAGGATTGGGTCAAAGCAGTTGTACTCCGCAGATCAAATACTAATCCAGTTTTTGTTCTGTTCTACCTTGGAGTATTACCATCTTTATATCAAGAATGTCATGGGAATTGCACACCATCCTATGAACTCTTGACACAGTGATACTTCTCTCCATCATTATTCATTTCTCGATTCCCGTGTTGTTGCAACCGGAATGTCGACAAGTGAATCGTGATGTGTGAAATCAATACCCCTAGCAACTAGTTGCTTGGTAGTAAATGGACAATATTTTCATTCTTAGCGTGTTGGTTTTTGAATCATCCTTCTAAGACTGATTGTGCTACCTAGTCCTTATTTCTGGTGCACCCTCTGATCAATGAGTTAGGATTGTGTCAACACCTTGCTCTATAGATCATATCGTCTTGCCCTAAGAAGCAAGATTGTTCTCAAGCTTAGTAACATACCGGTGGTTCGTGATTTTCCGAATATCTTCTCGAAAGTATCACCAGGTTGTCACCTGACTGTTATGTTGAGCTCGTGATCAAGTTGGTTTATCCTGTAAACCACCATTTCTCCAAGAATCCGTGTTGGATACCCCTGAGCTAGTTGGTTAAGCTAGACAACAACTTGGAGAGTTGGAAGATAAAAGCTTGCCTGACTTAGTTCGTTCCAAAGGGATATTCTTGTGTAGTGTGTGTTGAAGAAAGATGATATCTTCATCGATTGGTCCCTGTGATCAGTTGCTGGACCTATTGTCTTATCAATCCTTTGATTTGAGTGTGGGCTATCGTCAAATCAAATCAGTACCAACGATGCTCGTAATGTTGTCTTACTCGTGGTTGATCCCTCGAGCATACACCATTACATCTTTGGTCTGACCAATGCTATCACCGTGTTCACATGATGGTGGAAGTCTAGTGATATGGAAATTCCGATGAGTTGTTGTTGAGCCCATCAGTAGCATTTTGTCTCCCCCCATGAATCATGTTGAACATCAACCTAGTGTTGGAAACTTGTGTAAGCATTTCCTCGTGTTTCGTTCATGAAGCATATGTTTGAATGAAGGTAGTGACTTCCTTTAATTCATGTGCATCTGATGCAAGTTGCCGCCGTGGATTCGAGAAAGTCAATGTTGCTTTCTTTGGAATCATTCCAAATCAGTCATGCACACGTGCGAAGAATTATGTGGTTTGAATACTTGCAACCTTCAATCTATATGTATCCCTAGCACACCAAGCCACTGATTGATTTGTCCAAGGAGAAGAAGTTCCTTCTTAAGAGCATGCCTTATGCAAGGATTTTGATATCCTCGTTGATGGTTCCCCACCTGAACTCGGTAGTGTTTTATTATAAGACTACCACGTGGTCATGCTTGTCTGGGACAACGTGTTCACATGTTTGTAGCAGAACCAGCTCATGTTTTGGAGCTTACTATCGTAGTTCATTCCCCGAGAATCTCGCAACGTCATCTCGTCGATTTGTGTTGCAAACTTTCATTTTTCTTCCTAGACTCGATGAGTCTGGAATATCCTGACACCAGCCAGATCTCAATCTCCGGCAGATATGATGGTTGGAACATTTCCCAAAGAATTATAATATTGGTCCCTCTATAACCGGTAAAGTGAATGTCGTGGCCAACACACCCAGCCGGAAGACCTATAATTGTAGTATCTTGATTGAAGGAGTTGGCCACCTCCCCATAAGGATCTCGTAGAACTTATTCTAGCAGTTGTTCCTTATGGATTTTTGTGCTCCCGAAGTCCGACCTTTACCTGATGTTCTAGATGTCAAACCATGTCTATGAATGGATTATGCTATCACATCAGGGAGAACATTAAAAGCGGAGTGCTAAATGTCTCTCGGTCGATCATCTAGATTTTGATCCCTTGGCCTCGCTAAGGTGAAATCTGAGAAGGTTATCTTCCTTTACATCTGCATCATCCATCGTTGCTCATCATGGTAGTACGTTGTGTTGCCAGGATCCTTGACACGGATGTTGGTAAAATCTTGATGATTATGGAAATGCTCAAGTTCTTGAGAGCACGCGCAAGTGCTAGTTTTGATCGTCGGCATTAACTGTATAGTGCTCTCAGTTTCCTCGGCAATGCTATGACCTTTTCAAACAGTGAATTCACTCTCTATTGTTGGGTCCTTCCCCAGTTACCAGAATCATTCCCAGCATTTGCATTTTGTTCCCAGCTTGCACCGCCAATGGGCCATTCTACCATGGGTCTCTTCCATTTCCGGTGATAAGCAAATTCATCCATTACGTTGTCTTCAACAAGGTAATCCACATCATCCAAGTTCGGGTATGCCATTCTACCGAACCCCTCTAAATGATCGATTATGATTTGCCTTAAGCTGGTATAAAGAGTTTCAATGATCTTTGAATCAAAGGTAATTCTTTTTGCCACTTAAGGGGATATTTCTACGAGTCACCTTCCCTAAGGTGCATCGTTATGGTATCATGGCAACTCAACTCCTCGCTACGTTGACAACCATTCACCACCCTTTTAAGCGTGGAATTGTTGTCTACCTAGTGAACCCTCGTCATTTGTTCCACTCCATCCCTCTAGATGTGTGTTTTGTGTCTTAGCTCGAGTGGTGTTACTATGCCTCATTCTGCGAGTTGATCCTAAGTTGTTCGATCTTCGAGAAGATCGATCCTTCTAGAGTCTCCTTCTCCTCTCGTGGTCGTGTTGGCTGGAGTTCTCAGAGCAAGACGACAAGACAAAGATGGTGATCGAATCAACGCTTCTATGAAGTGCACCCTGGATCGTGAAGATTATACTAGTTGCGTTTCCCCTTCATCCTACCCTACGCTTGAATCTCGGGTCGAGATTCTTGTTTAGTAGGGGTGAGTTGTCACAGCCCTAGAGCTTGCTTGTAACTAGTGGCATTGCATCCATGCATCATGTTTAAACTTATTTGGAACTTGAAATGGGGATTGCCTAAACCCTAGCATTAAAGGAATTCAAATAGGTTCAACCAAAAATATTTTTCAGTGAATTCAAATGGCTTTAGAAAATGTTCATCATTTCTGGAAAAATGCTTTAAACCAGAACCAGAGGTGTTGCACATTTTTCATGTCACATTTGGTCACTGGATTAATTCATAAGTATTTGAATTTGGACATTTAAATTTTATAATATTTTTTTAAATGTCCAAATGATCCTGAAAGTACTTGGGGGCTATTGGAAATAATCCAAATAGTGCCCACAATTTTTGTCGAGATTTTATAAAATGAGTTAGTATTTTTACTAATTCAAAACAGAGTAATAAAAATAGAAAACTAAAACAAATAAAAGAGAGAGAGAGAAGGACTTACCTGACGCTTACCTGAGGCCCACCCACCTGGTGGCCCAGCAGAATCGGCCCAGCCCACCACTGCAACCCCTCCGTCGTCTTCCTCCCCTCGCCCCGAAGCAGCTGCGTGCCCGGCGCGCAGGCGAGCCGCGCCAGCTCCTCCTTGCCTGCCTGGCTACCCCCCCTCGTCGCCCTGGTCGCCTCCCGCGACGCCACGCAACCCCCCCGACGCTCTCTCACTCTCTCTGGATCTCTCCCCTTCCTCTGCTCTCCCCACCGAGAGCCGCTGCCGACGTCGCTCGCAACCACCGCGGCCACAGCCACTTCCTCGCTCCCTCTCCGCATCCCTGAGCTCCGTCCCGACCCCATGGAGCTGCACACCGACGCACGCGACCAGAGGAGGCCCCAGTCGACCGAAGCGTCGTCGTCTTCATCCCCGGCGCCCGGAGATCGCCGCCGTAAATTCGCCGTCGCAGAAGCTTCCCCGAACTCGCCGACCCCTCCGTTCGATCCACTGTGAGCCCCTCTTCCTCTTCCCCTTCTCTCAAGCTCGCGCTCATCCCCTAGCTTCTTTCTCCACCGCGGCCGAGAGCTTCTCGCCGCCGGCCATGGCGTGGCCGTGGCCACAGCCACCACAGCTCGTTTCCGAGCCCACCGTCGCGCTCACCGCGATCTCAGGAGTTCGTAGCACGCCCCAGCTCCTCCTGCCGTGCTCCCTAACACCGACCCCGAGCTCGCCCGAGCTCCGGCCGCCGCCGAGGTCGACGCCGTGCTCAACTCCGGCCACCTCCGCTCCAGCCGCCTCCACCACTAGAAGCGCCACTCCGCCAGCTCCCCATAGATGCTCCCCGCGCCCCAAACCATGGCCTGTAGCGCAATCCCGACGCGGACGCCGCTGCGATCTAAGGTCGCCGGCGGTTAAACGCCGGCAGCTGACGTGGCACCGTCGTTAGTAGTTAATGACTCCACTAATTAACCCACACTCTCACTGACATGCGGGCCCTGCGGCCTAACTAACCGGCTAACTAAAATAGATTAGGTTTAATCTAATTGCAGTGGCCCCACGCGTCAGTTTTGACCGCGCTGACGTGGCTGTTGACTGGGCCCACACGTCAGTGGCACTAACCAGCCCCAGTCACTGACCAGTGGACCCCACTGGTCAGGTTTGACCTGGGGCGCCCAGTTGACTCTGCTGACGTCACAGTGACGTGGTGCTGACGCCATAAATCATTTCTGGATTTATTATTATTCAGGAAATTTCAGAAAAGGCCCTAAACTTCTAAAATTCATAGAAATTCAACCGTAACTCCAAATTAAATAAATTATATATGAAAAATTATCAGAAAAATTCAAGGAATCCATCTATACCATTTTCATGCATGTTAGAACAACTTATAGCTGCTGTATATCATAAATCAATTAAATGGCATTTGAATAATCACATATGGAGTTTGAATTTGAATCTTGTATTCAAACCAACTTCATTTAATCTGTTGCTAGTTGCATTAGCTCAAACACATTCATATTGCCATGTCATGAGCATGCATCATATTGTGCATTGCATTGATTGTATTTCTTCTTTGTTGCCGGTACCTGTTCCCTCCCGATAGACGATGTTCCGACGTTGTGATCGTTGACACTGATGAAGACTCAATGTTATCTTCAGAAGTGCCAGGCAAGCAAAACCCCCTTGTTCATTCCGATACAATCCTACTCTCTCGCTCCTGCTCTCTTTTAATGCATTAGGACAACACCGATTCATCTGTTACTTGCTGCGGTAGCTGAACCCCTTTATCCTTTGCATGACCTGTCATTGCCACAGTAAATAGATGAAACCCACTAGCATGAGTAGGAGTTGTTTGAGCCCTGTTGTGCCTACTCATTCATGCTTGTTTGTCATGCCTGCTACTGCTTAGAGTTGTGTCAGGTCTGATTCATCGGGAATGAATCAGAGGTGTGTGAACATGTCCTATTGTGTGTGAGCTAAGTGTGTGAGCACGATTTGGTAAAGGTAGCGGTGAGAGGCCATGTAGGAGTACATGGTGGGTTGTCTCATTGAAGCCGTCCTCAGGAACTGAGTTCTGTGTTTGTGATCCATGATTCAGCTACTACCACGCATTGGGCCCGAAACCAATGGACCCTCTCGGCTTCTTAATCACCCTTGTCCTCTGTCCAGGAGTTGCAAGTAGTTTCTGGTGTTTGTAGTATGTTGGAGGCCGTGGGCAGCGCTGACCGGAGGGGTGGGCTGTGATGCGGTAGGCACGTGGCACGGTGTACCGGGCGCCCGTTTGGTGTGTCGGGAACCCTGTTCACATCGTTTGGGGCTGTGAGCGAAACTCCGGCCGGATCTCCTCATGGATGGAACCCGAATAGGCGATAAACCTGGACTAGAGACTCGAGTGTTTAGGTAGGCCGTGGCCGACACCCACGTTGGGCTTCCGCTTGAAGGTTGTCGGGTACATGTCGTGTAAACGGCGGTAAGTGGTGAGAGCGTGTGTGAAGAAGTACACCCCTGCAGGGTTAACATCATCTATTCGAATAGCCGTGTCCGCGGAAAAGGACTTCTGGGTTGCCTGTACAGTTCATAGACAAGTGAAAGTGGATACTTTAAAATGCGCAAGGTAAGCGTGAGTGCTATGGATGGCGTTCTCGTAGGGAGACGGGAGCGGATCCATAGTGGTGTATTGATATGGTGAATATGTGGACTCGTGTGCGCCACCTCAAAAAGAGTTGCTTGCAGTCGTAGTTTAGGTTAGCCACCGAGTCAAAGCTGGCTTGCTGCAGTCAAACTCCACCATCCCCTTGTTGATAATGATGCATATGTAGTTAGATCTGATGTAAGTCTTGCTGGGTACATTTGTACTCACGTTTGCCTATTTTATGTTTTTGCAGAGAGACTTCGGTCTCGCTAGTAGTTCTGCGTGGACTTCGATGTTTAGCTTGCTACCTCAGCTACGATCTTGTGCCCTCGGCAGGATCTGGTAGATAGTCAGGCTTCTCAGCCTTTTTCATTTATAGATGTCTGTACTCAGACATGATAGCTTCCGCCTGTGCTTTGATCTGTATGCTCTGAATGTAGGGTCATGAGACCCCTGTTTGTAATATCTCGCTCCTCGGAGCCTATTGATTAAATACTTGAGTTGTAGAGTCATGTTGTGATGCCATGTTGTATTTGCACATATCGAGCATATTGTGTGTATGTTATTGAAATGCTTGGTATGTGTGGGATCTGACTATCTAGTTGTTTATCCTTAGTAGCCTCTCTTACCGGGAAATGTCTCCTAGTGTTTCCACTGAGCCATGGTAGCTTGCTACTGCTCCGGAACACTTAGGCTGGCCGGCATGTGTCCTTCTTCGTTCCTGTGTCTGTCCCTTCGGGGAAATGTCACGCGATGAATACCGGAGTCCTGTTAGCCCGCTACAGCCCAGTTCACCGGAGTCCTGCTAGCCCAGTGCTACAGCCTGGATTCACTCGCTGATGACCGACACGTTCGTTGCTGGGTCATATATGCCTGTCCCTGTAAGTTAGTGCCACTATGGGTTCACGACTAGCCATGTCAGCCCGGGTTCTTTGTCATATGGATGCTAGCGGCACTATCATATACGTGAGCCAAAAGGCGCAAACGGTCCCGGGCCAGGTAAGGTGGCACCCGTGGGAATACCGTGCGTGAGGCCGCAAAGTGATATGATGTGTTACATGCTAGATCGGTGTGACTCAGGATCGGGTTCCTGACAGATGGCCACAGGGCCTGGGCGACGCCTTGCATCGCCTGCCGAACTCAATCGAGTAGTTGCGAGAGCTCGAGAAGAAGGTCACCCGTAGAACCGGGCATCTACTCTGCAGGACGACCTGTTAGCACACCTACAGACATTGCTTTGTTAGTCGACTTCCCCGCCGAACTTTCTTTCAAAGGTTCATTCAAGCACTTACTAAATATGCCGCACCGAAGCCGCTGATTCTCCTTCACGAAGTCTGACAGCTGGGCACGAACATCTTTCAGCTCGACGCCCAGCTTGGTGTTGGCATCTTGGAGATCGTTCTTCTCCCGCCTCACCTTTGTCAGCACCTTCTCACCAGCCTTTAGCTAGCGTTGGAGGTGTTGCCTTTCCGGATTCAATCCGGCGCCATCTGCAATTTCATTTGTTAGATTCGCACCAATGTCGTGCTTCGCAAAATACTTATCTTTCGAAGTGTATATTACCAGAGGGGGTCTCGTTGGGCTCCCCTGCCGCGGCTAGTGCGGCCTCAAGTTGGGCTTTGCACTCTTCCAGCTCCTTGGACAGTAGGGAATTCTTTTCTATAAGAACCTGCATAACAAATGATCCTTAAATCAGTTATTCTAACTGTTTCAAGTCTCGGGGGCTACTGGTATATACATATAATTACCAGAATTTTCTTACCCATATGTCTTTTACATACTGCTCCGTGGCTCTGGTTAGACCACTTTGAGCGGCACGGAGGTACGCATCTCCCGAGTTGAAGGCATCTAACGCCCCTTGGGAGAAACAAGCGTCGTGAAGAATTGTCCGGCGACGCCTGTGGTTCATGGCACTCTCCACCTCAGAGTTGGTGGCAGACAACCCGTCCACATCCTCCGTCGGAGGAGCGTCTGGCGCGCGCCTTGCGTTCGCCTCTACCTCCGGACCAGGCTTTGGAGCCTGGCTGGTGGAGGCGCGATTGGCAGCCTCTCCAGATGTAGTCCAGTGAGGTCTCTTTGTCCTGAAAAGAGCGCGAGTGTCAATATGCCTCGAAGGTATAACACCTGGGATAAGGGGGCGCGCCATACCTTTGCACTGACGCCTCGGTCCGGACTGCACTTCTTTTCTGCCCGCGGGGCCCTACGGCCCCTCGTTGGCTTGTCACCGCAGGTTCGGCCTTCTGCCTTAAAAACCTCCCCTGCAAAGTTTGGTTGCAATCAGGAAACTGAACACGAGTGGGCGGACACCTATTCGGGGTACTGGGACTTCGATCTCAGGTACCTGGGGGTCAGGATTAGCCCTGGGTAATCGGCTGTAATGGCCACCAAGGCGTTGTCCTTGCTCAATTGATGGAACACTCCATCAATCAGCTCCACAGATACGTCCGGATCCTCTTGAGAGGCCGGGTCGAGCGACCGTCCTGAGTCCTCGGGTTGTGGAGGAGGGCTGCTTATTTCCTTAACAGCCCGGCGCAGTTCCTGCGTTGAAGTCGTCAGACTGAATATTTAACAATGGGAATACAAAACGGAAGGACAAGTAAATACGGTCGCTTACCCAGCTTGGGGGATTGTGCATGGAGAATCCACCCTGAGGGTTGACGTGGAGAAATTCCTCCTCTTCTCCCTTATACAAAGTGGACAAGATCTTTAGTAGAGCGGCAGCTGAATCCGGCCCCTTACGGCCGTAGCGGGTGGCGTCGTCCTCCCCGTTGAAGTCCCACATGGGGTGGCTTCTATACTGAAGCGGCCGCACCCCCCTCATAATGCATTCAGCCATAACCCCGATCATGGTTAGTCCAGAATGGGCTAACAATCTTATTCGGCCCATCAGGTAAATGATGTCCCTGTCACCTCCCCTCTGAGGGCTCCATGGGCGCCAGCTTAGGCGCTTCTTTAAGGGAGCACTGTTGAATTCAGGGAGGCCGATCCGGACAGGATCCGGCAGCGGGACGTCTTCTACATAAAACCATTCCGAGGGCCAGTCTTCGGACGCCTTCTTTGGGGTTCCGGACAGATATCTGGTCCCAGCGATGCGCCACACTTCGGCTCCGCCCACTTGATACATTGACCCCTTCTTGGAACGGGGCACGAGGCAGAATATCTCTTTCCACGGTCCAAAATGAGCTTCAACACCCAAGAACAGCTCGCAGAGGGCTACAAAGCCCGCGATATGCAATACTGAGGCAGGTGTGAGATTATGTAGCTGGAGGCCGTAGAACTCCAGCAGCCCCCGGAGAAATGGATGGATTGGAAATCTGAGCCCCCTTATTAAGTAAGGGACGAGGCACACCCGCTCTCCTTTGGAGGGATTAGGGGCATTCTCTGCTTGCTCTCCGCCGTTGTAGACGGCAAGACCGGCTCGAACCGGGACCATATAGGCCGGTGGGAGAAATCCCTTGGTCTGGAGCGTCACTAGCTCGCTATGCGGGATGGAACATCTCTCCCAATATCCAGGCTTAGGGCTGGAAGGGCGAGGGGAGGAGTTGCGACGGCTGGCTATGGTGGAATGGACTTTTGTCGGATGCGCTCTGATGAACACTCGCGGAGGGGAGAAGGTGTGGATTGGATCTAAATCCTCGTCCCCTTAAATAGGGCAGCTCATTTACGCGGCTAGGGGTGTGAATGTAAAAACACTCAGACTTTTCATATTCGTTTGACACGCGGGAAGCGGCCATTATTGGGCGTAGAAGCCAAGGAGCGCAAACATCTACAAGAAACCGGACTTTATTCAAGAGGTACACGAAATTTGGAGGAGAACCCGCCTTGCAATGCCGAAGACAATCTACGCGCCGGACTCATCGTCATTGAAGGCTGGTTCGGGGGCTACTGAGGGAGTCCTGGATTAGGGGGTGTCCGGACAGCAGGACTATATCCTTTGGCCGGACTGTTGGATTATGAAGATACTGGATTGAAGACTCCGTCCCGTGTCTGGAAGGGACTTTCCTTGGTGTGGAAGGCAAGCTTGGCGATAAGGATATGCAGATCTCCTACCATTGTAACTGACTTTGTGTAACCCTAACCCTCTCCGGTGTCTATATAAACCAGAGGGTTTTAGTCCGTAGGACAACGTATACATC
The DNA here is from genome assembly GCF_018294505.1 of Triticum aestivum. Lineage (NCBI taxonomy): Eukaryota > Viridiplantae > Streptophyta > Magnoliopsida > Poales > Poaceae > Triticum > Triticum aestivum. Next base: position 417,035,570 of record NC_057800.1, read on the forward strand.
AACAATCATACCATAGGCTAGCTTCTAGGGTTTAGCCCCTTCGATCTCGTGGTAGATCTACTCTTGTACTACCCATATCATCAATATTAATCAAGCGGGGCGTAGGGTTTTACCTCCATTGAGAGGGCCCGAACCTGGGTAAAACTTCGTGTCCCTTGCCTCCTGTTACCATCCGGCCTAGACGCACAGTTTTGGACCCCCTACCCGAGATCCGCCGGTTTTGACACCGACACCGATCCACCACCACACTCCCACTCCCCCCTTGATCCACATAGGGCGCCCCTGGCGCCGATCGACACCAACTCCGCCGCCGCTCAGACCCTCCCTCGTTGGACCGCCTCGCCCCACCGACATCGCCCTCGACCTCTTCGTCCCCGACGGCGCCACCTCGTCTCGACGTTGCCCCGCCGCCTCATCCTCATCACTGCGCCGTCCTCGACCTCCTCCTCAACCGTGGCTCCTCCGAGCCTCGCCGGTGTTCCCCTGCAACGGGGGTGAGCCACCGTCCGTCTTCCTCTTCCCCCTCTGCCCCGATGCGTCCACCACACCACGCGCCTCACCCCGTCGTGGCCACGCGCCGGTCGCACCCGTGTAGCGCCGGCCATGCCCGGCGCGTGCGCCCGCGAACAGCGGCCCTTCTCGGCGCCCTCACTGCGCCCGCGCCCCACCTCTGTCCCGCGACCGCACACCCACCGGAGCTCTACCGCTCAGGCCGTCCCTGCACCCCGCGGCGGCCTCGCCCGCCGTCCTCGCCCCGCAACGCCAGCCACGCCGTGCCACGCCCTGCCGCCCCTTCGCCACTGGTCGCCGTTGTTCCCGGTCGAGGCCGGCTCTGCACCCCAGGGCCTCGCGCCCCCGCTGCGGTGGCCTCGGGCACGGGCGCCCAGGACCACGCCCTGCCCAAAAACGCCCTCCCGCTATGGCCCTGGGACACTGGCCTATGGGCCCCATGCCCTTTTCTGTAAAAATAAAAAAAGATAAAATAATAAGAAATATATAAATTAATTAACTTAATTAAGGTTTGTTTAATTAACTTAACCTGCTAATTAACTACCTAATCTGTAATTAGCTATATATGTCTATGACAGGGGGGCCCACCCCCTGTTGACTAGTCAAACGTTGGCTGGTCAACTGGGCCCCCTGGCCCACTATCATCCTCTAGTGCACTCCTAGGTACACTACACCGGGTGCACCTAGATTTTTCCTGTTTATTTTCGAATTAATAATAATTTCAAAAAATTGCTAAAACTCTGAAAATTCATAAAAATTAATCTGTAGCTCGGATGAAAAAGTTTTGTACATGAAAGTTGCTCAGAACGACGAGACGAATCGGAATACGCGCTCCGTTCTTCCGCCACACATCCCTAGCATAGTGAACATGCAACTTTCCCCTCTGTTTCATCTGTCCAAAAAATGCCAAACTTCGGGAAAACATTCCCGTATGTTCTCCCCCTTCGCCGGTATCGTGTAGCACCACGTTAGATCATGTCTAGCTCTGCATGTTGTCCTGTTATGCACTTGCTTGCTATGTATTTATTGTTTCTTCCCCCTCTTCTCTCCGGTAGACCCCGAGAACAATGCTGATGCCCTTGTGATCGACTACATCGACGAAGACACTTCTTCCTTTTCAACAGAGCTTCCAGGCAAGCAAACCCTCCTTGAGCATTCCGATATCGCCCATTTCTTTCCCTCTCATGCTTGCATTAGAACTGCTACTGCTTTATGTATGATCCTACTCTGATGCATAGCCTGTTTTTGTTACCAGCTTTCATACCTTACCTACTTATCCTAAACTGCTTAGTATAGGTTGGTTAGAGAACCATCAGTGACCCCCACCTTGTCCCAGTTGCCCCGCTTTATGTTTGATGACTCGATCAACGTGATCGACGTCCAGGCCCCGACACCGCACATCACTTTCCCCTTTTGTTGCTCGACTCTGCAGAGTTACCATCAAGTGCTGAGGGTGGAACCTCTTACATCACTCCTGATGAGAACTCTATAGTGTAGCTATACGGTCAAGGTCATTGAGGGTGATTTCCTCCTTAATCACTTCCGTTATGGCTCCGTCGTGCAACCCCTCAAGTGCGAACCTCGAGGGTGGATCCTCTTACGTTCACCTTGATGATAACATCAAGTGGAATTCACCGGGGGTGATTCCTCGGGTTTTCCCCTTGGCGTTAGACGAACAGTTACTATGGTTACTATGTCTTTACACTGAACCATGTTACTAAAGACGAGTCGCCCTGAGGTGTACCCGCGCGAGCTTATTAGTGAGTGATGTGGAGTCGGGTTGACCTGGAAGGTGCCCGCGAGATACTTACGAGGCATGGCCGAGCATTCTTAGCCCTTGCCGCAAGTACTCAAGATGGGGCGACGGGGTCACATTGATCGTGAGTCTCTGCTCGTTACCGCGTGCTCCTAATCCACTATGATTTGGATATTTGATCCGAGGGGCCTTTGGCCTGATAGCACTAACCATCACGTGGGCATTATATGGGCGTTCTGCGTCGTATGCATCAGCCAAAGCTTAATAGACGTCAGCGACTGAGTGGCGCGCGCCGGGTTGGACTCGTAACCTCCTGCCTTTTAAGGAGGTAGCTAGGTCTGCTCACCGGCCGCCCACGCAACGTGCAGGAGTTCTCGGGGCGTTGGCCCAAGACCCCTGGGGGCATAGGTTTAGTCCGGCGTGCTGACCTCTCTATTAAGCCTAGGTCGAGTTGTGGCGTATTGTTTGGCCGAGGCCGGGCATGACCCAGGAAAGTGTGTCCGGCCGAAGTTAACCGAGCGTGGTGGGTAAGTTGGTGCACCCCTGCAGGGAAGAAAACATCTATCAATAGCATGTCCTACGGTAATGGACACTTGAAGTTGTATCCCGATAAATACAATTAGAACTAGATACTTGTGATGAGAAATGGATGGTGATGAGAAATGGATAGTATGGCTCTGGGATTGCTTTCTCGCTGGGAGTCGAGAAAGGATCTCTGGCCGAGGTTGATAACACTACTACTACTTTACATTATGTTGATCTGTACTCTTCTAAATGCTGCAAGATGCTTGAAGATGCTAGTCTTGGATAGGCTAGGCTTCCCCCTTCTCTTCTGGCATTCTGCAGTTTAGTCCACAGATACAGCCCATTTCCTTTGATATAGATGCATACTTAGTTTAGATCTGATGTAAGTCTTGCGAGTACTTTGGATGAGTACTCACTGTTGCTTTGCTACCTCTTTTCCCCCATACCCGATTATTGCGACCAGATGACAGATCCCAGGAGCCAGACGACACCACTGATGATTACTACTACCCCTAGGGTGCCTACTACTACGTGACGACCACTGGGACCTGGAGTAGTTAGGAGGCTCCCAGGCAGGAGGCCTTGCCTTTTCGATCGTTGTTGCTTTTGTGCTAGCCTTCTTAAGGCAAGCTTGTTTAACTTATGGCTGTACTCAGATATTGTTGCTTCCACTGACCCTTGTGTTTTTGAGCTTATGTATTCGAGCCCTCGAGGCCCCTGGCTTGTAATATAAAGCTTGTATTATTTTAATTTGTGTCTAGAGTTGTGTTCTGATATCTTGCCGTGAGTCCTTTATCTTGATCGTACACATTTGCGTGTATGATTAGTGTATGATTGGATCGAGGGCGTCACAAGTTGGTATCAGAGCCGACTGCCTGTAGGATCCCCCCTTTCCAACTCCTTGGCCGAAGTTGAGTCTAGAAACCGAAAACCATTTTACTAACTTGACTGTGTGTCTTATGGGCCCACATCACCAATTGAGTGGTATTAGGATCTTTTATTCCTCGTCTATACTCTGGGACTCTGATCTCTCTTCTATTCGGGTTAAAAGGTTTTACTAACTCGAACATTAGGACCTCGTGATCACATCCGCCCGGAGAGCCCCTTATTTCAAATGATCGTCTGCTGCATCAGAAGATTCCGAAGATACTCTACGATATTCTCTCAAGACTTTGTGCCTGTTGCCTTTGCAATTCCCTACCATCGAAATATCCTTATGGATAACTACCCACTTGCCAATCTTACATTCTATCCCATTGATCTTGTTATTACAAGATGCCCTGAACTTCTCTCCTTTTTCCGAGAATCCTTTGAGCTTACTGTCTTGTAGTTCCTTGTCATCTGAATACCCCTACGGAGAACTTTGTGCACCTATCGAGTATCCGCTCATCCTCAGTTGATTCATGTACTTCACAAAATTCTTCGTAATACCATTCGTTCTTGTGAAAATCCTCAATAGCCTATTGTTCTTGAATTTCTTGCTTGCTTGCATTATGGTTAATACCATAAGTCTAGTAATCTTATTGTCAGCCTTTGTCACTATCATTTTGAGTCCGTTGATACAATATGTTACGAATCATCGCAATCCTCAATTAGATCCTAGAATTCATCCTTCCGGCTCAGACGTCATTTTAACATGTGTTGAATCTCGATCAATCAAATCTCCATCGATTGTATCCCTAAGGCTATTCTACCTATCCATCCCTAATCAGAGCATTGCTTCTGATCCCTTGTCTTGGAATTCATAATTCCTTTGCAATTGAGCTTTGAGTTAGTCAGTTGTTTCTATAATATGATCTCCTTGCATTCTTTCTTCCTCTGGTTGAATATTGATGTTCACATCGAATCCCTTGTGAACCACCAGACCCCCATTTCGGATTTTATCCGACAATGTCCTTCATATTTAATAAGCTTGTGAGCTTTTCCTCGGATACATAATGCTTTTGGTAAATTGTATCCTCCGCTTTCTCAAGCGTGCTCTACTACCGAGCTTGTGTTATTTATTCTCGAAATTTATGATATATGTTCCTAAGATGCCCCGATGGGTCGAACCTATGCCTTCCCTAATCTGTGTAAACTCGAAAGTTATGCGGGTTATACTCTAATGGCTTTTCGTCAGATAAAATTTCAATACTACAACTTCATCAAGAGCGAGAAGTAAAATGAAAGGTTATGCATTGTAGAAGTGGGAGTCGACCATGAACCTTGTGTTCATGCCCACGGACATGGTGTGACTTATCATGAAAGCTTCTTGCAAGGATATTTAATCATTTGAATATTCTTCCAGTATCATAAATTGGATCCCTTGCAATTATGGTACCGACCATATTTCCTCCTTGATCCCATTTACTGGGTAAGTTAAAATTACTTATCCTCTGCAAATCATTCCCCGTCCAACCTCTACTCTGATTTACCTTCTGGCATTACACCTAGTACTTGATAGTGGGAAGCTTTATACCCCATGACATCATTCCTAGCCTGATCGGCTATATTTTTATCATGTCAACTTTTTAACTGTGCTACCTGGTCCTTATGCTAGGAGCAACTTCCGACGATGAGCTAAGCTTACGTCGATCTTCCTCATCTTATCATTTCACCTCGAACAACAAGCTTGACTTTGAGCTTGTGTTGAATCCGTGGTTCTCATAGCCTTTCACTTCTTCCTTCCTTTTCTGCTCGATGACATCTTCATGAAATCTCTCGACAAATGTGCCGTGATCATCATCAACATTCTGAGCTTTTCCAGGATATCAATCGAATTCATGATGAGAAATACAATCCTTCCCCTCGATGATTTATGTTATCATTGACAACATTCTTGCATTCCCCAACACAAAGTTGTTCATATAATTTTGGAAATACATCCTTTTTGGCATGTCAATGGATTGTGGGTGAGCCCATCGGCCACACCCTCATCTTTTCCCTGCTAAAATTGTATGACTTATTTTCTAAATTGTTTCCGATGGATCCTTGGTGTATCCAAAGTCTGACCTTTGCTTGAAACCATGTCAATGCTATCTCGAAGCATGTCTATGGTAATCCGATCTCCAATAAGAACATTTGAAGCATGATACTAAATTTTCTTTATCAATTATCCAAACACCGTTGTATGGGTAATGTCATGAAATTTCTTTCCCTTTACCTAATTGGTTATCTACTTACTATCCTGTCATGGATATCATCCTCTGCTTGTCCTTGGGAAGGATATACTCCTGATAATTGTGTTTAAACACATTTTCCTTTCCATTGTTCTGATTAATATATTAATCACATTTTCCTTTCCATTCTTTTGTTTAACCTTTCTGGTAAACTAACTTATCTTAGTAGAGATAATTTCTTGCTTAGGTAAGCACCTCAATGTACAACTCTGTCAGTAAAGACCCTGTAATTATTGTTGTTGACATTCTGGTAACCACCGATGGACGAGAACTTTGCCTATTGGCCCGCCTCGTTCAACGAGCAGGAAAACGGTTCTCTTCGTCCCTCGCCCTTGGTACCAACGTTGTTGCCAACATAACTGACAGACTATCCTCTGCCATGCCTTGCCACCATGACCGTGCAATATGTCGGCGTCCTTCCTACTCTTGAACAACATGGTGGACCCATAACCCACAGTTCCACAGGATCGGAACCTGACTCTCTTGTACAACCTTGATTCTGAAACATTCTTGGCACTCAGCTTCGTATGTAATACATGAGCTAACTTCCTCACCATGTTTCATTTCGGTATCAGAGGCAACATTATTCTTCTTTGCTCTGAACCCCTTCATCACCTATTTTAGGCATCAGCTGGATGCCTACCTGGTTAAAACTTGTTGAATCTCCATATAGCACTCTCGATACGTCCTAGTGCTTCTAAAATCTCCTTCCTTGAGATAACTACCGGATGCTGATCCTTTTAGACAATTGCCCTTATAGCTTCCCCCTTACTCCACTTGTTAAATCTCGGGATGAGATATCTTGTAGTGGAGGAGATTTGTAACACCCCTAGTGTCATGCTACAGTAATCCCCTGTTAATGGTGCCATGTCATCATTTTTCACTATTGCTAAATCCCCCTTTGATTCAATCCGGTCCTAATTCAAATTTCAAATTCTAAGTGAACTCCAAAAGTTCGCAAAACATGGAAATTTAAAATGTTGATCATGTGACAAATTTTCATTTGTTAATATTGGTGGTGAACCAAAATTCTTGCAAATTGGTTGATTGCCCTAAACTGAAATAAAACAAAGTGCTAAAAAGAAAAATAGAAAATGCCTCCCTTTCCCTCATGGGCCTTGGCCCACACCCAGCCAGCCCACCCCGCGACTCCCTGGCCTAGATGGCTCTAGGCCCAACCAACCACCACTACTAACCCCCTGGCACCTAACCCTAGCCCGATCTACCACCACACTCCCACTCCCCCCCCCTCCCATGATCCCCTCGCTCCTCCCCCTTCCTCCTTGATCCAGATCGGGCGCCCCTGGCACCGGTCGACACCAACTCCACCGCCGCTCGGACCCTCCCTCGCTGGACCACCTCGCCCCACCGACATCGCCCTCGACCTCTTCGTCCCCGATGGTGCCACCTCGTCTCGACGTCACCTCGCCGCCTCGTCCTCATCATTGCGCCGTCCTCGACCTCCTCCTCAACCGCGGCTCCTCCGAGCCTCGCCGGTGTTCCCCTGCAATGGGGGTGAGCCGTTGTCCGTCTTCCTCTTCCCCCTCTGCCCCGATGCGTCCAACACACCCCGCGCCTCACCCCGTCGTGGCCATGCGCCGGTCGCGCCCGTGTAGCGTCGTCCACGCCCGACGCGCGCGCCCAAGAACCGCGGCCCTTCTCGGCGCCCTCACTGCGCCCGTGCCCCGCCTCTATCCCGCGACCGCGCGCCCGCCGGAGCTCTGCCGCTCGGGCCGTCCCTGCACCCCGCCTCGCCCGCCATCCTCGCCCCGCAATGCCAGCCACACCGTGCCGCGCCCTGCCGCCCCTTCTCCACTGGTCGCCGCCATTTTCGGTCGAGGCCGGCTCTGCCTGCCAGGGCCTCGAGCCCCCCTCTGCGATGGCCTCGGGCACGGGCGCCCAGGACCATACCCTGCCCGATAACGCCCGCCCGCTATGGCCCTGGGCCACTGGCCTATGGGCCCCATGCCCTTTTCTGTAAAAATAAAAAAGACAAAATAATAATAAATATATAAATTAATTAACTTAATTAAGGTTTGTTTAATTAACTTAACCTGCTAATTAACTACCTCATATATAATTAGCTATATATGTCTATGACAGGGGGCCCCACCCCCTGTTGACTAGTCAAACATTGGCTGGTCAACTGGGACCCCCTGGCCCACTGTCATCCTCTGGTGCACTCCTAGGTACACTGCACCAGGTGCACCTAGCTTTTTCCTGTTTATTTCGAATTATAGTAATTTCAAAAAATCGCTAAAACTCTGAAAATTCATAAAAATTAATCTGTAGCTCGGATGAAAAAGTTTTGTACATGAAAGTTGCTCAGAACAACGAGACGAACCGGAATACGCGCTTTGTTCTTCCACCACACATCCCTAGCATAGCGAACATGCAACTTTCCCCTCCATTTCATCTGTCCAGAAAATGCCAAACTTCGGGAAAACATTCCCGGATGTTCCACCCCTTCGCCGGTATCATGTAGCACCACGTTAGATCATGTCTAGCTCTGCTTGTTGTCCTGTTATGCACTTGCTTGCTATGTATTTATTGTTTCTTCCCCCTCTTCTCTCTGGTAGACCCCGAGAACGATGTTGATGCCCTTGTGATCGACTACGTCGACGACGACACTTCTTCCTTTTCAACAAAGCTTCCAGGCAAGCAAACCCTCCTTGAGCATTCCGATATCGCCCATTTCTTTCCCTCTCATGCTTGCATTAGAACTTCTACTACTTTATGTATGATCCTACTCTGATGCATAGCCTGTTTTTGTTACCTGCTTTCATACCTTACCTACTTATCCTAAACTGCTTAGTATAGGTTGGTTAGAGATCCATCAGTGACCCCCACCTTGTCCCAGTTGCCCCGCTTTATGTTCGATGACTCGATCAACGTGATCGACGTCCAGGCCTGACACCGCACATCACTTTCCCCTTTTGTTGCTCGACTCTATAGAGTTACCATCGAGTGCCGATGGTGGAACCTCTTACATCACTCCTGATGAGGACTCTGTAGTGTAGCTATACGGTCGAGGTCATTGAGGGTGATTTCCTCCTTAATCACTTCCGTTACGGCTCCGTCGTGCAACCCCTCAAGTGTGAACCTCGAGGGTGGATCCTCTTATGTTCACCTTGATGATAACATCGAGTGGAATTCACCGGGGGTGATTCCTCAGGTTTTCCCCTTGGTGTTACACGCACAGTTACTATGGTTACTATGTCTTTACACTGAACCATGTTACTAAAGACGGTTCGGCCCTGAGGGGTACCCGCGCGAGCTTATTAGCGAGTGATGTGGAGTCGGGTTGACCTGGAAGGTGCCCGCGAGATACTTACGAGGCATGGCCGGGCATTCTTAGCCCTTGCCGCAAGTACTCGAGACGGGGCGACGGGGTCACATCGATCATGAGTCTCTGCTCGTTACCGCGTGCTCCTAATCCACTATGATTTGGATATTTGATCTGAGAGGCCTTTGGCCTGATAGCACTAACCATCACATGGGCATTGTATGGGCGTTCTGCGTCGTATGCATCAGCAGAAGCTTAATAGACGTCAGCGACTGAGTGGCGCGCGGCGGGTTGGACTGGTAAGCTCCTGCCTTTTTAAGGCGGTAGCTAGGTCTGCTCACCGACCGCCCACGCAACGTGCAGGAGTTCCCGGGGCGCTGGCCCAAGACCCGTGGGGGCATAGGTTTAGTCTGGCATGCTGACCTCTCTATTAAGCCTAGGTCGGGTTGCGGCGTATTGTTTGGCCGAGGCCGGGCATGACCCAGGAAAGTGTGTCCGACCGGAGTTAATCGAGCGTGGTGGGTAAGTTGGTGCACCCCTACAAGGAAGAAAACATCTATCGATAGCCTGTCCTACGGTAACGGACACTTGGAGTTGTATCTCGATCGATACAACTAGAACTGGATACTTGTGATGAGAAATGGATGGTGATGAGAAATGGATAGTATGGCTCTGGGATTGCTTTCTTGTTGGGAGTCGAGAAAGGATCTCTGGCGAGGTTGATAACACTACTACTACTTTACATTATGTTGATCTGTACTCTTCTAAATGCTGCAAGATGCTTGAAGATGCTTGAAGATGCTAGTCTTGGATAGGCTAGGCTTCCCCCTTCTCTTCTGGTATTCTGCAGTTTAGTCCACAGATACAACCCATTTCCTTTGATACACATGCATACTTAGTTTAGATCTGATGTAAGTCTTGCGAGTACTTTGGATGAGTACTGACGGTTGCTTTGCTACCTCTTTTTCCCCCATACCCGATTGTTGTGACCAGATGATAGATCCCAGGAGCCAGACGACACCAGTAATGATCACTACTACCCCGAGGGTGCCTACTACTATGTGATGACCATTGGCGGCCTGGAGTAGTTAGGAGGCTCCCAGGCAGGAGGCCTTGCCTTTTCGATCATTGTTGCTTTTGTGCTAGCCTTCTTAAGGCAAGCTTGTTTAACTTATGGATGTACTCAGATATTGTTGCTTCTGCTGACCCTTGTGTTTTCGAGCTTATGTATTCGAGCCCTCGAGGCCTCTGGCTTGTAATATAAAGCTTGTATTATTTTGTGTCTAGAGTTGTGTTGTGATATCTTCCCGTGAGTCCTTGATCTTGATCGTACACATTTGCGTGTATGATTAGTGTACAATTGAATCGAGGGCGTCACAATGTGTGTCGGTCATGTCTACATAGTTCTCGAACCCGTAGGGTCCGCACGCTTAATGTTCAATGACGATTTGTAGTATGAGTTATGTGATTTGATGATTGAAGGTTGTTCGGAGTCCCGAATGAGATCACGGACATGACGAGGAGTCTCGAAATGGTCGAGACATAAAGATTCATATATTGGAAGGTTACATTCGGACATCGGAATGGTTCGGGTCATTCCGGATGAGTTTCGGAGCACCGGGGGTTACCGGAACCCCCCCCCCCCCGCCACCCCTGGGGAAGTTATTGGGCCTCATGGGCCTAGTGGTGGAAGAGAGGAGGCTGGCCAAGGAGTGGCGCACGCCCCCCAAGCCCAATCTAAATTGGGTTAGGTTTGGGGGGCCCTTTCCTTCTCTCCTCCTTCTACTTCCCTCCTTCTCCTACTAGGAACAGGAAAGAGGAGGGGAATCCTACTTGGACTAGGGAGTCCTAGTAGGATTCCCCACACCTGGCGCGCCCCCTTAGGGCCGGCCACCTCTTCCCTCCCCTCCTTTATATACGTGGCCAGGGGGCACCCCATAGACACACAAGTTGATATTTTAGCCATGTGCGGTGCCCCCTCCACAGTTACACACCTCAGTCATATCATTGTAGTGCTTAGGCGAAGCCCTGCGTCGGTAACTTCATCATCACCGTGTAGGGTTCTACGGTAGGGTGCGTTGACTGCAAATTAAAATTTTCCTACGCACAAAACAACCAGGAACATGCTATGGGAGATGGATCACGGATTGTTACCACTAGATGCGCAGTGTCGTGCAGCGGAAGAAGAGTTGGGGTAGTGCGTCTGCGTGGATTGTCTCCTCCTCGTCCGATCTCCCTCGAACAGCTGGTCATTGGTTCCCACGTACAGGTTCGCCGGAGCGACGCAAGTGCACTACCTCTAACGGTATCCGCATGTGCAGGAGGAATATCGTGTGGCGGACTACTAGGTCCGATCACACAACCAGCGGCGAGTGGAGGTGACTATTCGCAACACATGCAAACCCTAGTGACAGCACCGAAGCGATTAACCGCATGAGTGTGCTGCACCCCACTTTATATAGGCGTCTGTCACGGGATCAATACTTGGGCCTCGCACGGACCCAAAAGCCCATAAGTCTACTCAACCACAATCCGAATACAGCTCGGATCACATCCGACCAGTGTCCCCGGATCTGACCTCGTAGGTTCCTTCCCTTAAGTGCGTGACCCAGTTCAAGCCGGCTTGGTCGCAGTTCGGATCACCTCCGAACTGCACGGTTGGTAGCAGCCCCTAGCAAGGCATGCCGAACACCAAGCAGACTATGAAGTTAGTTAGGCGAACATGTACATCATACTTCCATTCCTTTTGCCACACGATATATGTTGTCGGGCTCAAGGCGAGTCTGTCATCCTTGTGCTAGTCCGACCTCTTTCTCGTTCCAGTGATGTTGACCACAAACAGGATTATCTCATAATCCTTGTCGCATGGCCATTCTTATCTTGGTCGGATCACACGAGGGGCCCAGAGTATATCTCTCCTAATCGGAGGGGCAAATCCCATCTTGCTCGACCATGTCTCGCAGCATGGGTCTGGACAAGACCGAAACATACCTTTGTAACTACCCAGTCACGGAGTAGTGTTTGGTTGGCCCAAAGCAAGTCTGTCACCATCCCGAGTACATGCGCCAGCTCAGTTCTTAGGACATAGAACGTATGTTGTACTAGAGACTCATAGATGACATATCACTGCGTCTCATAGTTGGGTCTGTCCAACTCAGACATTATCTCAACTCGGATCCGACTATGTCGAATCCGACCAGATCCTCCCAAGTCCATATTATCCTGTTAGCATCCAATGCTACATGGCTAGTGAGACCAAGCCATCGACCATGTCATATGCTAGTCTAGTCGGCTGCGCGTCCACACAACCCTTTCGACTAGGGACCTTTTAGGACGTTCATCATACAATGCATAGTCCCACAAACAAGTCACGTACTTGCTGATACACATCATTGATAATGTCCAAGGACTGTCTTTATTCATAAACACATAGGAAATATCATCATACATGATTGCCTCTAGGGCATATCTCCAACACACCGTCACCACGCCGTCGTGCTGACAGAACTCTCCCTCGGCCTCAACTGGATCAAGAGTTCGAGGGACATCATCGATCTGAACGTGTGCTGATCGCGGAGGTGACATGCGTTCGGTACTTGGATCGGTTGGATCGCGAAGACGTTTGACTACATAAACCTCTTTACTAAACGCTTCCGCTTTCGGTCTACGAGGGTACATAGACACACTCTCCCCTCTTGTTGCTATGCATCTCCTAGATAGATCTTGCGTGATCATAGGTAAATTTTTTGAAATACTGCATTCCCCAACACCTTTCTCATAGATTCTTAGCACGCTATAAAGTGAGATCTCTTGTTGCCTTGAAGACGCTAGATTTTCTTCACAAATGTGTCCCATGTCGGATAGATACCATCGGCAAGGTAACCCATGTTGTAATCCTGGCCATTAACAAGATAGTTGCATGGTGGAGCTCACCTGCAGCAAGCCTTGCAAATAGAGGACATCTCTGGAGGGCATTGAGGTCATTGTGTGAGCCAGGCATTTTGAAGTATGAGTGTCAAATCCATAGATCGTGCGATGCAACTTCCTCACGAATGATTGTTAGATCATGGCAATGCCCTTTGAACTGACCTTGCCATGCCACAAGACAACTCTTCCATGTCCAATGCATACAATCAGTGGATCCAAGCATCCATGTCTACCCTCTCTCTTCACAAATCTATCATGAGCCTCTCGACATCTTCATCAATGGGTGCCCTCAAGTACTCTAGTAGAAAGATTTTGATCCGGGCTGGGGTGAATCTGTCCACATAGTCAAGGATGAGATCTTCCCCAATGCATACATAGTCATCGTCGGCGTCGGGCAAGTATCCATACGCAAGCACTTGCATGGCTGTAGTATTCTTTAACAATGGACTTTCACTAAGTTCTCCCACAACATTCCTTCTCAGTTTGAACCAAGGATCATGGTTCTCGACATCTCTTGTAATGTTGTTGAAGACATCCTGGTGCATCTGGAGTCGCCCTCGTAAATACTTCTCCGAGTTTGTTGCATTTCTCTTAAGGTAATCCCTCACAAGATCGTCATGACCCTTTGTCATATCTCGATGAATGCGGATGCGGTAAATCCGAACCAATACTCGGTATCCTAAATTCCCTCTCTTGAATGATCATGGTCACCACTATCTCGAAATCATCTTCTTCCTCCTCCGACGAAGAATCGTAGTGGCACATCTCCTACAACCTTCATCTACAAATTGAATCGTTCCATGATCAATTTGAGACCGTAAAGTGAAAAAATGGAGAAAATGGGGGGTGTACTATTCGGGCAATTGGCCGGAAATCTTGCATGCAGGGGAGGTCTGACCTATGTCTCGGTGATGCACACGAGTAGAGGAAGTAGTGACAAACTAGGCCTATTCTGGCATTGCTGGCCGCAAGGCCTTGTGTGGTGACATTGCTCTAGCGATCCTGTTCCTGATGAAATCGGGGCTTGCTGGAGAGATTCTCGATCTAGGTGGCAATGATGAAGAAAATATCAAGCATATATCATGATTTGCCTGCGAAATGTGGTGTTGTTGCACCAATGCTGTCGGTTATCATGGACGATGAATCGCTCCATGCACAATGCCAATCTCGGTGATGGCACACAACACATTACAACTTCATCAAGACAATTACACGACATTGAAGTTGAGAGCAAAGTTGATGCATTTACAGGACTACTAGATCTATATGACATGTCGTATGAACAACCTAGCAGTAAGTAAACAGGAAAAATAAATATCAAAAATAATTTGCTACCCATGGTGCTAGCTACGCACGGCCCCGAGTTTTATCTTTAATTATTTTGTTAAATTAGTTTGGACTATCAAAAATAACTCTATAATGAAAATATCGCGACTTTGGACCAGCCGGGTAAGCAAACAGGCAATTATGCCAAAAAGGCAAGCAAAAAGACGGAGATAACCGAGAAAAGCCCCTTTCTACACAAAGAAAAGGCACTTGTGCCAAAAAGGTAATAAAAAGACCAACAGAAGTGAGAAAAAAGTCATTTCTATACAACAACAAAATGCATTTGTGCCAATGCCATAAGAAACCTGACACCTCATATATCAAAAAAGGCACTTATGACAAAGGGTGTGTAGTTGCCATCATGCATGCGTAGTTACCATCATGCATAGGAAATCGCCTCTCAAACAAATATTTCAATATTAAATTTTGTGAAACAGAACTCAAAACAGGTTAATAGTAATAACTTGTGTCTAATTAGTAATAACTTACAATAAATAAAAAGAAATTATATCCATTAAGTCACCAAAGTTAAGTTACTAATACAATGTCATAACTGTAAGTTTCAACGGAGATGACTTAACACAAGATTCTTTACACATCATAATTATTGTAATCATTTTAATTTTAATGGCAACAATTGCACATAAGAATCTTTGTGATAATATTAATTATGAAGTAGAAATATTAAAAAAGTCAAAATGATGAATTAGTTAAGTTTCATTAACAATAGCTAACTAGTTCAGTCTCATAATATTAAGTTTGAGCCCTAGTAACTTAACGCAACACTTTTTACATACATAAAGGTATCGCCACCATTTTTATTTGCATTTTAAGATCTGAGATCATAATATTTCATACGACACTTACTTAATATGTCCAGCAGTAGAGTTCTTGGAAGAAAACAAGCGACTACAAGAGCACATAGGTAGCAACATAATTTAAAATCACGGCTGTGATGTCCCTCACGTCTTATGCTGGGAAGCTCGCCCTACTAAACTCACTCATCGCCTCGCTAGCCATCTATCCCATGGGGACACTACGATTGCCACCCAAAATTATTGCTCAGTTGGACAAAATTCACAGACACTGCCTTTGGAACAAACGAACGGCTGAGGAGACAAACAGAACTCTTTGTAGGCTTGGGACATGATCTGTAGACCAAAAAAGAGCGGTGGGCTGGGTATTCTGGACCTCAAAGTACAAAACGATGCACTGCTGCTCAAGTTTCTGCACAAGTTCTATAACAAAATGGATATACCTTGGGTCCGGCTTGTCTGGGATACATACTATGAGGAGTCAATCCCGCATGCAACAGACGCTTGTGGCTCTTTCTGGTGGCGTGACCTCATAAACCTCATGCCGATCTATCATGGAATTACTCAAGTACAAGTTAAAGGTGGTGCTTCTGTGCTCTTCTGGAAGGACAAATGGAACCAGACCATCTTGGCCGATCAGTACCCGCGAGCCTTCTCTTATGCCCTTGATGAAGATTTATCTGTCCAGGGTTTTTTGGCGGCCCCCACCCTTCATGCAACCTTTCAACTGCCCCTCTCACTTCAAGCCCATGACAAGCTCAAGCTACTCCAGATGGATGTGGCTGCGGTGACATTGGAAGAACAGGATGATGTATGGTCTTACTGCAGGGGCTCATCTGTGTTCAAAACTACGGCCTACTACCAATTCTTTTTTCGGAATGTGGTAGCCCACATGACATTCAAATGGCTCTTCCTTTTTGCAAGTCTACCACAGCAACCATAGGGGTTGTGCATAGGGTTTGACCTCCCACCCCCCCCCCCCCCGGTAAATACCAACATGTAATTGTTCTTGCTTTTTTTAATATATATGCAGTAGGAGCCTTTCCTACTATCCTAACCTTCAAACAAACATAATTTAAAATGATATTTAACAAGTATCAGAGAGATTAAAGAGGTCTCGAACAACAAACAAGAATGCATACAAAATATACAAGAAGAACCAACCTTCAGCAAAATCTTTAGCTATAACTCTGCTCCTCTTGTTGATATTGTTGATATTATTCAATTGTTGAGAAAAGTAACTGCTCTTTTCTTTCTTCTACAGAAATGCCGGTACATGATGATTGTTCTTGCATGAGAAGATGGAAGTAAGAACACACAACAAGCAACAAGAACAACACCAAGTATGGGCAAGATGAAGAGTGCGGCGTTTCGGTGCCGAGGCTCATCTGCACCCGGTCAGGAAAAAAATCAAAACAGATACTTAAAAAATTCCCAAAAAAAATTGTGTGATAGATAATTTGATGCATGAGGTTCGCTCTAATTTTTAGATCATTTGGACATCTGAGCTGCTCTGAGAAAAAAAATACAAATCGGGTCAGAACAGTGCGTGAACAGTTAACATTTTTACACACCCCGAATTTAACTTTTTTGTCGAGAGCTGCTCAGATGTCCAAATAATTTGACAATTAGAGCGAAGCTCGTGTATCAAATTATCTACTACCCAAAAAAATTTGGAATTTTTGAAATTTTTTTAGTATTTGTTCTAAAAAATCGTCAACGCGGGTGCAGCTGAGCCTGGGCTCAAAAGCGAATTACCGCAAGATGAATCATTTTAGCTCATCCCCGCTATTTTTCTACGTTAGATTATATAATCTACTGTTACATGCCCCCACACGAACATGTATACTGCTCTGATTTACAAATGCATTATGCACATATAAGTAGCGTTATACTAAGGCAAACAGCATATATACATAAACGAGTTTGCGAATCTTGGCATAGATCGGCGGTCCACAATCTACGTAGCCCCGCCCCTGCATGCCACAAATCGCCTTCTGTACCTAGTACTACTATAAGATGCCCGTGCATTGCACGGAACATCAAGATTGGGGGTGGACGGCGACGGCAGCAGCCATCACATCAGATTGTTTCATGGCCTTCTAGATGTGGTGGCGAAGAGATAAGGCTGACTGTGAGAGACAACGAGTTGTTTATAAATATGGAAACAAGTGCGGGCATGTTTTTGCAAAACTGCAGCAGTTTAGTTTGTATGCGTCAGATCTAGATCCGACGGCTATTGGTGAAAGATGACAGGCACACCATCATCACTAACTCAAATTTTTATAAAAGTAGAGATAGCCATTAAGTCGTTAGATAGTGCATTGCCCTCTCAAGGGCACAATGTATATCACCTTCCAAAGTTGAAAATAGACAGGCCAGTTTACTAACAAGTGAAATGCTAACCTTACGATGCCAACCAAGTAAATAAACATCCAATAATATGTATCTCAATTGATCTCTAGGAGTTCTTTGATTCTTTCAAAGCATCATACTGTTAGAAATTGTGGGCTATGCGGTCTACCCTCTAATTCCTCTGCCTTTTCCGTGGTGCCGCTCACAATGCATATTGAGACTAGAGGGTAGGGACCTATTTATAGACTCCACTTCCAGGTGTTTTATTATTTCCACCTATTTCCGGAAACATCCGTATGACTCCTGAGCAATGTTACCAACCACGATAAAACATGTCAATTTTCTGAGTCTGAGTATACTAGTCCACAATGTTTGGGAACTTATTATCTTACCAAACAACCGCAAGCCCATTGTATGTGAGTGTTTTTTAAAGAAAATTTGGCTCACTGGAATATTAATAATAATGTCACTCTTGTTATTAAATTATTTACACAAAGGGAAATATACTTTGTGGAAGTTCTTTCTCCAGAATTTAGGGAAAGATGGAATAAATACATGGTTTGCTAATTCAATATATTAATGTATGGTCTTATAACAAGCTTCACATCAATGGAATAGCAGGTCATATGGTTTTCTAAATGAAGCACTGTGGTCATCCACAAATGTAAGTATAAATTGTTTTGCATTACTGTTATATATGTTAATCATGTTTTTTTGTTGTTGTTGTTTGCAATGATAAAGCCACATTGATGGAAGTGAAAGCTTGGTTATCTTATAAATTTCATGTGAAAGGCATGTTTGAATCTTCCAATTATTTTGGGAGTGGAATACATAGGATTCTTGTGATATACTTTTCTATGGAAAATAGCAAACCTGTTAAATCACCTTGATAAAGGGAATCATACTCAGCAAGTAATTATGTTGGAACTCCTGAGGAAAAAGAGGACAATACTGGACTGTATTGTATCTTCACTATACAATCATACCTTAGCTACCGGAATTTATTGCTGCATTCAAGCAGTGGAAGGAAATATGTTTCGCTAAGGGAAACTCACGCATCATATATGATCGTGGAATGTGCATCACAACCTGTCACTTATTTCAAAGTTTATATTTGAAAGTAAACACAATTGAGAAAGTTATCATTGTATACACGAGGTGTGGAATGATTAAACTTAGGTACATATATTTCATTTATTTGTATGTATTAATACTGATATGGTGCATGTTCACTAACCAGAGTTAGGAATTCCTTTTAAAACATGTTTACACATGGAACTTCATATATTCATTATTATGTTTCAGCCAAGTGGGAGATGTTGGATATTTATGTGGCTTTCAACATAGTTATTATTTATTTAACTTAATGGGGAATTATTCATATTATTAATGTTTGTGACTGGGAATAAGTGATGCGGAATTTCACTCGAGGAAATAATACTCGAGGTGCCGAGGACGACTATGATGGAATACAGTAGAGGAATTAATAGGGATCGACTCTACTGAAATTTTATATGTACGTACGTATTTTTCCCGGGACATCATAGGATGGAAGAGCTGGGTTTGTTTTGCAGGATCGGCTCTGCAGGCTGTTGACCCACATGGTTAAGATTGGAATTTGATCTCACATATACAATCTAATCATGGCACATGACTCACACATGTGTGCTAGGGACTAGTATATTTAGACTTAGAAAACTGACATCTTTTATCGTGGTTGGTAACATTGCTCAGGAGTCATACGGATGTTTCCGGAAACAGGTGGAATAATAAAACACCTGGAAGTGGAGTCTATAAATAGATCTCTACCCTCTAGTCTCAATATACATTGTGAGCGGCACCACGAAAAAAGCAGAGGAATTAGAGGGTAGACCGCATAGCCCACAATTTCTAACACATACGAGGGTTATAAGGTGTTGTGAAAGGCTAGTAGTCTATGTAACCAATGGAGCTTAGAATCATTTCCACGTAATGAGATTCCAAAAGTTCGATCACATCCCAACCTTTTTTATCAGCTTATGCTAATAAAACTATTAGTTACTCTTCATCTTTCATGTCAAAATTTTGGAATACAATATTTGACATCCCTTATCACACCGAATTTAGTCCCCAAAAATAATGCGGCATTGACATGCAAACAGGGTATCACACTCTCATGTCCAAGATATGGCAGGTGTACACACCTATGCTAGTTATGTTTCCTATAAGAAGCGTGTAGATCTCAAAGTTATGTCAAATTAATCATGCCATCGCTAGGATGTTTGCTTGAGACATACAAAGACTTTAATTATAGGCTTTGGGGGCACGGATTTTTGGAACATGATTCCACACAAACCCCGTCATGAATATTAAAATCATAAAAATGCTAGAAAAATCAGGCGAATTTGAATTATTATTTTTGTAACATACATGATCGTTGTTCTACTCGCGTGTAAACTTGCGTGAAGAAATGACATAGGGGGTATTCTAGGCACAAAAGAAAATCAGTGCTATAAAAAAGATCATGTTTGAAGTAATTTGGAGGTCCGGTTTTTTCCTTCACTAAGAATACGACATTCATTCACGAAATTTCATGTGTGAGTAGAACAGTCAATTAAGTTTGATGGCCTAAAATTTTACAATCGTTTGGATTTGATTGCTATTTTTTAGATTCTACTGTTCATAATGGGTGCACATGTCCACCAGTCTATTCACATGGAACCATCTACACCATTGTATTTTCGTAGGCATTGTCCTCTTGACTATTTGCTAAAAGTCCACAAGTCCATTTACATGGAACAATGTGCATCATTGTATTTTCGTAGGCATTGCCCACTACTTCCTCTGCCATCTTGGTGCTACAGTATTTCCTAAATGCCCGCCAGTCTATTTTTAAGTAGCGCGGTTTGAATCTTGTACAGATCCAGCACACCTTCAGCTCCTACTGACTGCACGCGCTTTGCCGAGGCCAGCCCCATATGTTCAACTTGTGTAACTGGATGCAGAGGTGAATCCACGGACCACCACATGATTCCTGGTTAGCAGCCACAAAGGCAAGACCACCCGAGCCATAACTGCAGCAGAAAGAAGACAAGACTCCATTCTCCCAGCTTAAGACAAATTGGGTTTGAATGAGTCCGTGGACCTAGTAGCAAGGCAATACTTCAGGGCAACCTCTCAGCCGATCACACGGCACAAAAAGAAGAGAATGCGGTCAACATCCTCAAGCTCCCCATACCATACAACACGAGATGACAATGTACAGGCCAATTCCAATGAACTCCAACAATGGAGCTCACCGCGAGATTGCCTTCTTAGCCTCTTAGGGTAAGATAACCGGCGACGGGCAGCAGGACTACGGGGAGGCTTCATGGTCTCCCCCTATTTTGGCCCTTTCTCTGTGCATAACAGTTATACATACTTATTGCTTACGAGAATTTCCAGTTCCCTCTCCCGGCCGTTTTTTTTTTCAATTTTTCCACTGTTCCAAGACAACAATTCCTCCAGGCTAGCATTAGTAACCGACGTAGACTGCAGCATTGACAATGTAGCAGTCATCGTTTTTATCTCCCATTGCTTCGATGCATGTTCCACTTGAACAGATCATCCCGCCGTCAACGACCTCGCAGCTGGTGATCTCACCACTACAAATAACGAAAAAAAGGATATGAGATATTATGTTCTAAAAGGGGGAGTATAACATGTCATGTGGTACATCAAGATGCAAATTATCAGTAGTTCAGTAACTCCACTGAATTAAAGCCTCGGAATCAGATATCCTAGGCAAGCCCTCTAACTCCCAAGTTAGCTATTGTCGATTATGATGCGCTTATATCCAAGCCTTTGTGACACTAATATTACTCAACTGTGGTGAGTTTACTGTGAATAATACCATGAAATATGGCATAAATTTTGGATTGCTTGCAACTTTGAAAGGAACATTAATTGGAGGCAACTGTATTACACTTCCAGAAAATATCATGAGTGCGTTCAACACAATATTGGAATAGCGGCTTATGGTCTCACCACTATGCTGAAATTGCCCTTGGAGTGTACAATTGGTTGCATTGTTCGAAACGGCATAAAGAAATATGCCTACCTGTTCTTCCACCGAGACAAAATTTGTATCTCTTAGATGGCATCCCTCTCAAAGGCACTGGACCAAGTTACGAAAAATATACTTCTCCATCTGAAAATCTCTTTTACATCTCAATTCGGTCTCCCGTAAGGATGGATGTATGAATACGTGTGTGATTGGCCGAAGTTCTATCACTAGCATACAAAGCTTCGATGATAGCCAATTAGTCATCTTCCCTACGTTAGCACGTCAAAAAATTACCAAACATTCCGATTTACAATAAAACGCGCCTGCTAAGATGTGCATATCACATATCAGGCATAAAGTTTTAGAGGATTCCCCCCAAAATGATTGATAATAGAACACACATGCTAACTTGTCGTAGATCACATTCGTAAAGCAGGACTTTTTTTTCGTGAAGATTAACATACCTTGCAATGGCGTGTTCATTTGAAGCAGAATACATATGGGTGTGTTAGTTGAAGCCTTAAACATCAGCCACCTGTGCAATGCGCAAATCCAGGTGCTAGATTAGGTGACACATACTTGCTAGAAGTACAGGAGGCAGGGATAGACATACAAGTGAAAACTCAGGCTGCTAAAGATACTAGCATCTAGGTGCAGACGTGCTGACCTCATGCATGGCGACTGCATGCAGCCTGCGGCCGTTAGCAAACGCTAATTAGTCCGGTCGTGTAACTCCTTTAGTGTAGCTGAGTTAGGTTCAGTTGCCGTCCACACGTAACAACCGGTCAAAATTATGGTAAAACAGCACCAGCCAAACACCTCGGTAGTTTTGGTAAAACTGAAAAAAACTACGGTTTAAGAAACTGTAGTATTCCTTGCCCGCACATTGGAACACTGTAGTTTTGAATTACCACGGTTTTCTAAAAACTGTGCTGCCAAACTAAGCCCTAGTCATCAGCCCCATGTAACTGGATGGCTATAATTTTTAAATCACATCACAGTACAACAATTTACAGAATTTGTTATATGTGAGATACTGAGATATATAGGAATACATTGAAAGAATATTACTGAAAACATATCATACTTTTAATTGCTAAAGGGCGTACCCAGTGCTGAAAGCTCCCACACAAAGTGGGGTCTGGGGAAGGGAATTTCTAGACAACCTTACCCTTGCATAATAATTCTGCAAAGAGGCTGGTTTGAACCCAGGCCGCCAGGCCACAAATGGAGAGAGACTACCACTGTGCCCGGCCCGCCCTTCATACTTTTAAATTGCTACCCAAAGATAAATTCTATTACTACTTCAATTAGATTTACTTAATTGTATTGTCAATTTGTCATTCTCAATTGTTTTACTTCCAATTTTCGGAAGTCTTGCAGCCCAATGACCTAGGATTTCCAAGAACTGTTTTTTCTTGTCAACCAAGATTGATTTGTTAGATTTCTATCTAGGATTGGTACACTTATCTGTAGTCTAATGGATAATTTGACACATTTGTTAAATTCAAGGACGATTTAAAAAGACCAATGAACTGAAATCACGGCACATGTATTATGTTCAAAATTGATGAGGATGCTCGCCTGTTATTTACTTAATCAGAATGGATTTCCAACTGTTTACTTAATCTGAGAATATGTGTATATATGATACCTAAGACAGACATAATCTTGATGTAACATTAACATATACCACTTTCTACATAGGCAATATTGATTGAGAATTATGAGACGTTCTCTTCTATAGATGGAATGGCTATGCTACACAAAACATTTAGTTTCGGGGAAGTTTTATTTGTTTTTCCCTTACATTATTCCAGCATATACCACAATCAATGGGTGGTGAAAAAAAATACATAGCATCCATCATAGATCCTGTCCGTCTCTTATTAATACAGGAAATTTCACCCTCTTTTCAGAAGTATAAGATAGATGCATACTATTTCTTAGCAGCCTCCTCGTACTTGTGCCAACACATAACTATCTATCCTATTAGGGAACATGACCAACAGCAGCTTTCTTCCTGCTAATTACGATTATTCAGTTTCATTTTTCTTTTTGACAGATGGTTCAACTTGATAGGTACGCACAATATCATGACATCTATGGAATAGTTGTTGTATCCATCCGATAGGGCAATGTGTCCGTCAAAACTTTTCTCTCCTCTGATTAACTATGACTGGTTGGACTCTTTTGTCGAGGGACGAATCAACTTCACGTGTACCATGTATCATGTGCAAGTAGCACTTCTGCTATCGTGTACAACAAAAACTATTACAAATATCTGAGGGTCCTTGTACTGTCTCAAAATGTAAGACGTTTTTTGACACTATTACATTTTGAGACAGAGGGAGTATTATCAAACCAATAGTCAGATGATCTCCTTTTGAAAACTTCTAATAAATTCCTCTAGAGAAGTGGTGGCTTAAAAAGAGCCCCCAATTAGTAAATATAGCATGCAAGAATGCCTATAGCTTTTAGGAACTGTATGAGTACTACGCAATATGCAATATTCAACTCTTGCAAGTATATCTTCTCGACAAGTCATGTAAATCGCATGATTGCTCTCCTGTATATCCACATAAGGTGCTTTCGTGATGTTGACTGTTATCTTACCTCACATTGCATAATGCCTCATAAAGTTGAACATTTAATGAGACACTAGCCTTGGTTTGGCCACCTTGTTACTTACACTTGCTAGTACACGTGGTGGTAATGTTTTCTGACCTGAATAAAATCTTCCACATCTGAAACACATGGTGGTGTTGAGAATTCTAAATCACTCAGTACATTACTGACCACACATCCTTCTGTTGTGCTGCTTGATAAAACTTTGGCAGCTTTGCCATTCACGCCCAGACGGTATAATAGGCATTTTGACTAATTCCCTTAACCAAGATTGAAATACGCATGCTCTGCAATAAGGAATATATACCTCACTCTAATGACTGAGCCAGCACTAACCTAGGACCGTGAAAATTTTCTTGTCATAAATAAGAGCCCATCACAATGGAGCATTGCACTTGATTCTAGTTCCTGCCCTTGAACGGTCAAGTTTGAAGATTTCATAGAAACAAAGAAAAGGCAGAGAAAATGCTCACTAGGGGAAGACGGCCTTGATTCTCTCAAAGTCCAACAGATGCTGCACCGGCCTCGGGACACCCAGCTTAATCTGCAGCTTCATCTGCTCACTGTTCACCCCTGGTATCGACCCTGCGGACGCAATCGGCACCAAAAGCAGGGTCAGCTGATGATCCGAGTAAACGCTTTGTGTGCCGGGGAGGTGTTCGGCGAAATAACCGAGGGAAACAGGTAAGCGATTGGGTTACCGCGGCGGAAGGCGGGGATGGAGTTGGAGGAGATGGCATCCTTGCAGGCGCGCACCGCGGCGGAGGTGATGTCCTGTCCGTGCTGGTCGTACCCGACGCCCATCTCGACGAACAGCAGCTTCATGGCCTCCTCCGCCCCTTGTTGCTGGCCATCGCGCGTCTGTGGCTGGGCTGCCGCCATGGAAGAGGAGGCGATGGCTCCGGCGACTGGCCTCTTTGCCTTGGGGGGTCGGGTTCGAAGGTGGAAGTGGGAGCGAGACGGCGGAGGGGAGAAGCACGGGGGCTGTGGTGTTCCTGGTTTTGTCAGGCAAAGGAGACTGCCGGAGAATGGCGCTGCTGATGCCATCGTGTTTTGTCTGATTTGATTTGCTCTGCTCTGCACTGACTGAATACACACTATCCTGGTCTACCCTGGTTGGGTCCGCTATCTGAAGCACTACTCCTACCAGATCTGCGAGTGTGTGACTCACAACGGAAATCTAACCTGCGAGAAGATCAATCTCTACTGCTCTTATTAGAGCAACCCCAACGGACCGATACAAACGGATGACGACTTCATTTGCTTTTTGTCCGTTTGGGTCAGCCACCTGTCCGGTGTCCGACCTGTTTTCATATGGATCGGCAGCGCGCTCAACGCGTCGATCCATATGTACAGACGTGGCCGGCTGGCTGCCTAATTTTACATTGATTTGCATTACAACATATTATGAAACGAAAATTTAACAAGCAAAATAGTTTAGCCGCCCAAATAAATAGTATAGTTAGGAACTTTTTCTACTGTCTTCATAGTTAAAAATAAAAATAAATAGTATAGTTTTACAGGCCAAATACAAATAAAAAATGTTTCACATAATTTTGCAAACGAATAAAAGAAGATACATCTATTGGTTGCCAACATGAGTTCACATATGCTCAACGAAATCATTTTGCAGTTGCACGTGAGTTTCCCAATCACGCATGTTTTCATGAAACTGAGTGAACTGCTCAAATGTTGCCGCTACTCCATGCTCAGGCACAACATTCTCACTCTGAAACTGAAAGCATTGATCGTACATACGTTCCGGACGCTCGTCTTCTACGATCATATTGTGCATGATCACACAAGCAGTCATCACCTCCCATAGTTTCTGCGTGCTCTAAGTATTAGCAGGATACCGAACGATGCCCCATCGAGATTGCAAAACACCAAAGGCACGCTCGACATCCTTTCTAGCACTCTCTTGCTCTTGGGCAAATCTTTTCCTTTTATCTCCGACGGGTTGGGTATTGTCTTGACAATAGTGGTCCACTGAGGATATATACCGTCATCCAAATAGTACCCTTTGTCGTAGTTGTGGCCGTTGACAGTAAAGTTCACCGGTGGGCTGTTGCATTCGGCAAGCCTAGCAAACACCACGAGCGCTAAAGCACGTTGATATCATTGTGTGATCCAGCCATGCCAAAGAAAGAGTGCCAGATCCAGAGATCTTGAGACGCCACGGCCTCTAGTATGACAGTGCAAACCCTGACATGTCCCTTATACTGCCCTTGCCAAGCAGAAGGACAGTTCTTCCACTCCCAGTGCATGCAGTCTATGCTGTCAAGCATCCTCGGGAAGCCCCTGCTGGCATTCATCGCCAACAAACGGGCTGTATCTTCAGCTATCGGCTCTCTCAAGTACTCAGGGCCAAAAAACAACAATCACAACCTTGCAGAACTTATACAGGGACTCTAGGCATGTAGACTCGCTCATACGGACGTACTCGTCAATAGATCACCGGGCACTCCGTATGCAAGCATTCGGATGGCGGCAGTGCATTTCTGATAAGAGGAGAAACCAATATTGCCGACAGCATCCTCTTTGCACTCGAAGTAGTCATCATAGCCGACCACTCCCTCTCTAATACGGTTGAAAACGTGCCTACTCATACGGAACCGGCGGAGGAATTTGTGATGTTTGAACAACGGGCTTGTTGTATCAAAGTAGTCCTTCCAGAGAAGGAAATGCCCGCTCTCTCGGTTACGATTCAACGCCGGAAGGTGGCCTGAAATGGAGCCCCAGAACAACGGCCGCTGGTTGTTCATGTGGTGATGGACCAACACGGCAGCCAATATCTCCTCCTCCTCGTCAGACGACGAATCGTCGGAGTCGCAAAGGAAATTGTGGAAAAAGAACTCGTCGGCGGAGTCCATTTTCGTACCTTGGCAATCTGTCGAACAGCTTGCGGGCGTCAAAGAAGGAGACGGCCGGCGAGCGGAGACGCGGCGCCCACAGACCAGCTAGCTGCCCTGCCGGCGTCCGACGAGTGTGACGGCGTCCAACGAGCGTGCCGGTCGTATGTGGCGGGGGCGGCGAGGCGTCTTCTTGGTCGCGAGCGGCTGGGCATTGGGGAAAGCGGCGGCGGGAACCAGTTTGCTCCCCGGCGGCAAAACGGTGGCGGCGGGCGACTGGGGGTAGAGGCGGCATTGCTGGGCGGATGTGGAGGCGGCGGTAGCTGGAAGAGTCACCGAAAAAAATGGGCGACGGCGGCGGTGATGGAGGAGGCGGGGCGAGGGTTGTTTGTTGGCCGGGGGTGAGAGGGGAGGCCAATGTGCCACAGACCAGCGGGCCCGGGGACAGGAGTAGGCGAGCGCGCGCGCGTCCATCGCGTGTCCGTGTCGACGCAAATCAGGCTCAAAAATGGGTCGGGAATGGGTTGCCCACGGACAAAAAACGGACGCGCGTCCGTTTGGGTCGGCGCGTTGGGCCGCCTTTTCTCTCCGCGCCGATCCAAACGGACGGCCGCAGACGAAATGGGTCGCCCCATTGGAGTTTCTCTTACAGAACTATCTTTTTTATCAAAATACTCTCACCATATTATCTTTCACAAGAATATCAACAATCTCCACGAGTGGATCTTTCATCCATCCACACACATCGCACTTCTAACTAGTTTGGCTAAATTATGGACAACACAATTAGTCTCTCTAGGGGCATGATAAAGAAAAGGGAAACGTTTGTGGCCGGCGGACCGGTTGAAACTTCCACCGGTCCCGCGCGGCGCGTACGATAAAGGGTAATCGAATGTTTCATATTTTCCTCTTCATGCAAACATCAGCCCACGGGCCTCGTGCGACAGCTGGCCCAATTGCTCGCCCAGTCCCTCCCAACCCCTTTCTCTCGCTCAGCCGCTG
The DNA here is from genome assembly GCF_018294505.1 of Triticum aestivum. Classification (NCBI taxonomy): domain Eukaryota; kingdom Viridiplantae; phylum Streptophyta; class Magnoliopsida; order Poales; family Poaceae; genus Triticum; species Triticum aestivum. The sequence continues at coordinate 417,063,734 of NC_057800.1, forward strand.
TCTTCTTCCTCCCGATCCCCTTCTCTCTCAACTGCTTCTTGTCTTCCTCCTTCAGATCTCGCCGATCCTCGTCTTCCTCCTTCAGATCCCGCTGCTGGCTAGCCCCAATCCCATGTAGGTCCCCATCTCCAACATCAGCGCCCACAAACACTTTTTCCATTGCCCTCGGTTTGCAGATTCATTATACCCCGGCAAGCTGGAGTTGGGAAGCTGTCATGGACATGTCGTCCGCGAGTTGCTGCTCACAGTTTCATACACTGGACCCGTCCACTAGAGATGCCGCAACCAACGACCAAAAAAGCTACAACAATTTTATTCGAAAGCTTCAACCTGCGACATATAAAGTTTCAACTGGACACCGCACACTAAAAAGCTACATCCACTCATATGAAAGCTTCAACCGTAGTTTGAAAAAGTTTCAACCAGCGAAATACAATAGTTTTATCAGACCACTGCAACTGGGCACGAGGAGCTGCAACCGTGTCCACAAGAGCTAGAACCGCAGTCCAGTGGAGCTTCAACCGCTGTCCGTGGAGCTGCATCGATTCCAGCAAAAAAAAATGCACTATTTTGTGACGCAGCAAAATGCGATTGCGGTTGTAGCTATATGGCATGCTGGTGGTAGCAATTTTCAATGCCGGTTGTAGCATGTAGCACAAATCCACGACATGTCGCTAGCCCCGTGCGTGGTCACCACACTCGCGGGTTGCAGCTTTTTGAGAACATGGATGAAGCTTTTTCAATGTACATTTGTAACATTCATCGACCTATGTCGCTGATGTTTGCAGCTCCCGTGTGAAAAGCTTGTAGCTCTGCGCAAACGTGGTTGCAGCTTTTGCCGTATACGGTTGTAACAAACGACAATGACTGCGTCTTTCAGTTGCAGCTCTGGTTCCAGCAAAACCCATCATTGGATGCAGCATCTCCAATAGCCGGTTCCAGCATATATCAAATATGTTTCCAGCATCCACATCTGACGGTTTGAGAAAATCCATGGCTGGAAGCATCAGCGGTACGATGATGGTTATACAGCGCACTAGTCACCGTCGCCAACGCCGGTAATCTTCCGACGCGCAGCAAAACACGTGTGGGGGAGGGTGGGGGTTGTGGCGACCGACGAGAAACGTATGGGAGGCGCTGACCACCAGCGAGGGCGGCGACCGGCGGTGAAGTGGCAGTGACCAGCGGCGAAATGGCGGCGACTATTGACGGTGAGGGCAAACGAGGGAGGGCGACGGCGCGCTGCGCGACGTGGCGACGAGGGGCGGCCGCCATGACCTGCAGCGGTGCTTTTTCTTCAGATCTGAAAACGTGCTAGGGTGACAATCGCTGGCAAAGGGCGTGATCCGACGGCTATGCGGGGGCGCATCTAACGGCCAGGGTTGGACCGGCCCAAAGTTTGGGCCGGCGCACCGGCGCAGAGTGCTGCCCTAAAGAAAATATGCGAGAAATCACACAAAAGGTGATATATATCATCAAAAACTATCGTCGTCTCGTCGATAGACCAAAAGTGCGGCCTCCCTTCTTCATTGTCTCTGCCACCTCGATGTTGTTGACTTCATCTCATTGCGGTTAGACCCGATTGTAGTTGCCAAATTGAAACCAAACTGTAAGGCCAGTGCCCGTTCATAAGCGCATCCCCACACTAATCGATTTCCCCGTTTCCCGACATGACGAATCTGCCATTTGAGTCTCTCATGACAGCGTCATACGAGCCCTTGAGTAAGTCTGAGTCAAAAGCCCCATCCACATTTAGCTTCACATAGTTGCTCCTTGGTCTTTCCTAGACATGTCACTTGTTCATCACCTTTGTATCCCTCCCATAGTATAGTTAGCAATCAAAGCTCTTTATTGCCATTGATATGAACTTAGGTTTTTGGACATTTTATCATGCACTAAATTTCTCCTCTCCTAGGCAAGATGGCTATGGCTAAGACAAAAAGCAGCCATGTGCGGAATTTGAGATCAACGTCACTTCTGAAGGGAGAGGGATCTTCCAGGTAGCAACACATGCAATCATTAGCAATGGGGATACGGTTCTATTTTGAGAGGATAAATGGCTCCATGGTAGCAGAGTACAAGATGTGGCGCCTAACATATATGATGTAGTGGCTCCTCGAATCAAGGCCTCACGTTCATTACGGCAAGCCCTTCTGGATAACACTTGGGCGACGGATGTTGGCCCTAACCTCGAGCTCGAGAATATCGACGAATACATGCAGTTATGGGAAAGAGTGCTAGTGGTGGAACTGCATGTAGAGAGGGATGATGCCATCTGTTGGGCCTAGAGGCCAATGGGTCCTATTCCACCCGATCAGTGTACGCGGCATGGTTTATGGGACGAGAGATAACACCATATGCGGATTTCGTGTGGAAACAGAAGGCACCTCTACAATGCCACTTCTTCGCATGGTTGGACATGCGGAGCCGCTATTGGACTTCAGACCGATTAGCTCGACGCGGAATGCCTCACCAAACTACATGTCCCTTTTCTAACCAACAGGTCAAAATGATCAATCACATACTACTCACCTACGTCTTTGCAAGAACATTGTGGCTATGGATGTGAGTGCGCTTCGAGACCCAAGATAGGCTCCGGCGCCAGAGGATACACTGGTGGAATGGTGCTCCACACGTGTAGCGATATATAGTTCCACTAGAGACTTAAAAAGGATCATTACTCTAGGACTATGAGAATTGTGGAAACGCCGCAATGCAATAGTCTTCAATGGAGAAACACCATCACTTCAACTACTGTTGCGGAACATTGATCACGAAGGATGGAGAGGTCAGCAGGACTGCTCAAGGGTGGCTTGGAATCCTTCTTTAGGTCTCCTTTGGTTTAGAAGAATCTTGTAGGAATTTCATAGGATAGGATTTCTATAGGAAAAATTTCTGTAGAGCCCTTTGGTTTATAGGAATGGAATCATATTCCTATGGAGGAATTCTTCCTATCCTCCACATTTCATAGGAAAATAAACATTAGCCTAGACTCAATGGAAAAAATCCTATGATGTGAATCAAAGGGCATCTCCTTTCTTATTCCTACTCATAGGATTTAAGATACATGTTATCTCATTTCCTATGACTTTCCTATTGCTACGATTTTCCTACCCTATGAACCAAATGAGGCCTTAGTGGTATAAGTAGGCGGTCTAGTGGTGAGTAGTTCATATTTGAGAGTGAGTGGCAAGTGGAGACCGGAGTGCCTTGTAAATAGTATGTAAACCTTATGGAGGGTTTCTTCACCCCTTTCTTCTCTAATATATGATATGCACACTCGTGCATATTCTAAAAAAATCTCCTCTCCCACCATAAATACCAAGAACCAATAGCAATTGTTTCCGTTGAATTTCCCAGGCCGAGGACCACATATTCTTCAGCTGGTTGTAGCAATAAATATTATAGCACAACTTCTCCCGCATAATCTACATCGCATGCTTTATCAATAGCAAAGTCTAAAACCAGTAACCGCCATACCTATTTACTTTTGCACAAGTAAATACCCTCTGCTCCTATACCGTATGTAGGACATTGCCTACTAACTTTATATGTCTATTAGCCAAAGTCACCCGACATGGTAGCGATCCTAACAAAGTTCGCCAGAGGAAAATTTTAATCTTGGCAAGACAGCTTAAGCTCCAGATCGTCCCCATAATGGTGAATTCTGTGAGGGTCCGGCTATATTTTCTCCTGATATTTAATGCTCATATTGGATGTGTCACTCCACAAAGTATGTTGATGTCACTAAGAATATCTAGTTTTTGCACAAGTTCCATGCTACGAAGTATGACATGTCAAATTCAAGCAACGAAATTGCAAGGATCTGCACCACATCAACTTGGCAGAATGTTTGAGAAACCAACTCTTCAACCAAATGACCCGTAACAGGGTCAATGAAATCACTTACTTTTGATAGTAAACTGCATCCACGAGCCGTGATCACTTTCCTAGTAAGTGAGTTAGGGATCCATTCATCATCCCACACATTGATCCGACTACCATCACCAATCCTCTATATATGACCTCTTTTTAGTTTATGCACCCCTGACATAACACTATGCCATGTGAATGGGGCTCTCTTTTTCAGAGTTGCATTCAAAATATCACAATCTAGATAATATTTAGCTTTGAGAACACAAGCACAAAGGGAGTCCGGATTGTCAATTAATCTCCAAGCCTATTTCGCAAGCAGGGCTAGGATAAAACAATGAATATCTCGAAATCACATTCCACCTTCTTTCTTTGGCACACACAACTTACACCACGCAAACCAGTGCATTCTCCTTTGATTGTCACCATCACCCCACCTGTCGTGGAAGTGTCACGGCAGATGTCCTCATGGAAGGACTTAGTTGTGGAGCCATTGCGACGAGGTTAGCTTAAAGGGGTTAAACGGGACAAAGGACACGGAGAGTTTATACCGGTTCGGCCCCTTGCGGTGAAGGTAAAGGCCTACTCCAGTTGAGGTGGTATTGCTGGGGTTTCGATTACCAGGAAGCAAACACGCTTTGCCTAGCTCTCGATTTGATGTTTCTTGCCCTAAGCCGCTGCCGGGTCGTCCCCTTATATACACGGGTTGACGCCCTGCAGCCTACAGAGTCCCGGCCGGCTCATACAACGTATCCGGCTCGGTGACGTATCTTACATGCCTTACATTACAAGTCTACTCATACATGGCGGTTTACACTTACGGGCCTTAAGCCACCTCTGGACTTGGGCCTCTTACAAGCCTATCTATGAACTGCCATCTTAGTATACTCTTGGGATTCATAATAGATGAACCGCCATTGTTGTTGACCCGGCCCCTCCTGGGCAGGTCATATCTGATAGTCATATCCCCAACATTAGGCCCCAGGTTGATTTGAACTTGTTCATGTCAATCTTCAACACTTAGAAAAAATCCTTCTGCATATGCTGTGAAAACCTCGTAACTTGCCATGACGTCATTTCCAGGAATTTTAGAAACCCGCCATGACGTCACTTTAACGGATCTTTATCTTTAATGTCCTTCCAAAAATCGAGGAGTCCAATTAGCTGGATAATCATCATTTGGCCTCCTCATTTTTCATGCCTGCTTGTTGCCCCTTTCCTTATAAATAGGGTCAAACCACCCCTTTCTCATTCTCCTCTCTTCTCCTTCTCGTATTCTTCTTCCTCGCGATGCACCAGCCCTCACGAGCTCCGCCACCGTTGACCTCTGTCCCCTTCATCAACTCCAGCCGCTGCATCGCCCTGAACGGTCCAGAAACACCGAGGCACTCCTCTGTTGTTAGCTAGCATCAGTAAGTCTCCCCCTTTCCTTTTCATGGATCTATTCTTTAGGGTTTCGGTGTTCGTCAGTGTTCATCGCGGCTCCTCCTTATCCTTGCTAGATCACGTAGTTTTGATCTGAAAATAATGTACGAACTGTGCGATAACAGTTTTAGCTGAAGGAAATATGCCCTAGAGGCAATAATAAAGTTATTATTTATTTCCTTATATCATGATAAATGTTTATTATTCATGCTAGAATTGTATTACCGGAAACATAATACATGTGTGAATACATAGACAAACAAAGTGTCACTAGTTTGCCTCTACTTGACTAGCTCGTTAATCAAAGATGGTTATGTTTCCTAACCATAGACATGAGTTGTCATTTGATTAATGGGATCACATCATTAGGAGAATGATGTGATTGACATGACCCATTCCATTAGCTTAGCACCTGATCGTTTAGTATGTTGCTATTGCTTTCTTCATGACTTATACATGTTCCTATGACTATGAGATTATGCAACTCCCGTTTACCCAGGAACACTTTGTGTGCTATCAAACGTCACAACGTAGCTGGGTGATTATAAAGGTGCTCTACAGGTGTCTCCAAAGGTACATGTTGGGTTGGCGTATTTCGAGATTAGGATTTGTCGCTCCGATTGTCGGAGAGGTATCTCTGGGCCCTCTCGGTAATACACATCACTTAAGCCTTGCAAGCAATGCAACTAATAAGTTAGTTACAAGATGATGTATTACGGAACGAGTAAAGAGACTTGCCGGTAACGAGATTGAACTAGGTATTGAGATACCGACGATCGAATCTCGGGCAAGTAACATACCGATGACAAAGGGAACAACGTATGTTGTTATGTGGTCTGACCGATAAAGATCTTCGTAGAATATGTAGGAGCCAGTATGAGCATCCAGGTTCCGCTATTGGTTATTGACCGGAGACGTGTCTCGGTCATGTCTACATTGTTCTCGAACCCGTAGGGTCCGCACGCTTAACGTTACAATGACAGTTTCATTATGAGTTTATATATTTTGATGTATCGAAGGTTCTTCGGAGTCCCGGATGTGATCACGGACTTGACGAGGAGTCTCGAAATTGTCGAGACATAAAGATCGATATATTGGACGACTATATTTGGACACCGGAAAGGTTCCGGGTAAGATTGGGACAATACCGGATCACCGGGAGGTTATCGGAACCCCCCGGGAGGAATATGGGCCTTATTGGGCCTTAGTGAAAAGGAGGGGAAAGGAGCAAGGGAGGGGGCGCCCCCCAAGCCCAATCCGAATTGGGAGGGGGCCCGGCCCCCCTTTCCTTCCTCCCTCCTTCCTCTTCCTTCCCTCTCCTACTCCTAATAGGAAAAAGGGGAGTCCTACTCCCGGTGGGAGTTGGACTCCCCCCCTTGGGCGTGCGACCCTCCTTGGCCGGCCCCCTCCTCCACTCCTTTATATACGGGGGCAGGGGGGCACCCCAGAGAAACAACAATTGATCCTTGAGATCTATTAGCCGTGTGCGGTGCCCTCCTCCACCATAATCCTCGATAATATTGTAGCGGTGCTTAGGCGAAGCCCTACGACGGTAGAACATCAAGATCGTCACCACGCCGTCGTGCTGACGGAACTCTTCCCCGACATTCTGCTGGATCGCAGTTCGGGGATCGTCATCGAGCTGAACGTGTGCTAGAACTCGGAGGTGTTGTAGTTTCGGTGCTTGATCGGTCGGGCCGTGAAGACGTACGACTACATCAACCGCGTTGTGCTAACGCTTCCGCTTCCGGTCTACAAGGGTACGTAGACAACACTCTCCTCTCTCGTTGCTAGGCATCACCATGATCTTGCATGTGCGTAGGATTTTTTTTGAAATTACTACGTTCACCAACATTAGCACCCGCTTTTGATATTGGAACATATCCTCATTGTGATAGATCTCTTCTGGGGCACCTCCACTTTTTTGCTACCGCCTCTGTAGGTTTAGAATTTATTTCCTTTTTCTGAACAGCTGCAGATCCGAATTTATAGCTTTAATCTATGGAAACTGTTTGTCCCAACACTTAGCAAATTTCACTCTTGGTAGATCTTGAATATCTTAGTCATGGCGGCTTACTTTACCGGCTTATCGTTACTTCATATATCATTAGCCGTCGCTTAAGCCGCCATTCTGAACATACACTGTAACTGTTAACTTGTGATTTCACCAACTAACTTGAGCCGGCAAATTATTCCCTTCCTTTAGGTTGTCCTTTCACCATGCCGCCAAAGACAGTTACTACATGTAACTGGGTTCCCTCCATCGTCACTGAGGGTACTTTAAAAGATTTTGTCACAGTTGGATATTTGCCGGAGAAAAGTGTCATGCATTACCGCGCTCCTGACCCAGGTGAAGAGAGACCTAAACCAAAGGATGGTGAAGTCATCGTATTCACTGATCATATGAACCGGGCTTCTCGCCGCCCGGCTCTAAGTTCTTTAGGGATGTTCTGCACTTCTTCAAACTCCATCCTCAAGACATCGGACCTAACTACGTGTCAAACATCTGTAACTTTCAAGTTTTCTGTGAAGTATACCTTCAAGAAGAGCCTAGCGTCGAGCTTTCCAGGGAATTCTTCTATCTGAACCGCCAAAATGAATTCACCAACGGGCCCAGCTTAGAACTTGGTGGAATCTCAATTCAACGCAGAAGAGACGCCATCTTCCCTCAAGCAGCTCTACCGAGTCACCCCAAGGACTGGAACCAGACGTGGTTCTATTGTAAAGATATCTCGCCGGCTGATGAAAATCCATTGTCGGGTTACCGTGTTGAATGTCTTGATTCAAAACATCAACTCCTTGAGAAACTCACCGCCGCCGAACATAAGAAACTTGCCCCTACAATCATAAAAGTCCAAGCTCTGCTAGGAAACGGTTTAACCGGAGTTGATTTAATCCGCTGCTGGGTTGCATGGCGGATCATACCCTTAAGCCGCTGATCTGGCTTGATGTGTACTTATACCGGAGGAACAGACGATCCATTACGCCATAGCTCTCTGCGTCTGACTGAAGATGGCATTATTGAAATGGCAACAACACTTGTAAATAGCAAATTCGAAGACTGCAGCAAAGTGTGTCTAAATCCTTTCTGCAAGCTTAACCCACCGCCAGATGTAAGTCTCTTGATTTCCCTTACCTTACTTCATCACCCAAACATTGCGTGAACCGACTCAAAGCCGCAATACGACCCGCCAGTCGCTGAACATCATTGACACATGCCGGTTTAGCCAAAGACGTAATAGCTTTGATCTTCTCTAGGTTAGCTTCGATGCCTCTGTTAGAAACCAGAAATCCCAATAGCTTGCCTATCGGCACACCAAAGACACATTTGGCCGGGTTAAGCATCATCTTGTAGACCCGAAGATTGTCAAATGTCTCTTTCAAATCATCAATCAAGGTCTCTTTCTCTCTTGACTTCACCACAATGTCATCTACATAAGCATGAACATTGTGCCCGATCTGATTGTGAAGGCAATTTTGTACACACCGCTGATAAGTCACCTGGGCGCTCTTGAGCCCAAAAGGCATAGACACATAGTAGAAGGCTCCGAACGGAGTAATGAAAGTTGTCTTCTCCTGGTCCTTAACTGCCATTTTGATATGATGATAACCAAAATAAGCATCCAAAAAACTCAAACGCTCACAACCCGCCGTAGCATCAATGATTTGATCAATACGAGGGATAGCAAATGGATCAGCCAGACAAGCCTTGTTTAAGTCTGTGTAATCCACACACATTCGCCAAGTGCCATTATTTTTTAGTACCAGCACCGGATTAGCCAATCACTCAGGATGAAAAACTTCAATGATAAACCCGGCCGCCAAAAGCCGGGCCACTTCCTCACCAATCGCCTTCCGCCCCTCCTCATTAAACCGGCGAAGAAATTGCTTGACCAGTTTAAACTTCAGATTAGTATTAAGAGTGTGCTCAACGAGTTCCCTCGGTACACCCGACATGTCAGAAGGCTTCCATGAAAAGATGTCCTGGTTCTCACGGATGAACTCGATGAGCGCGCTTTCCTATTTCAGATCAGATTAGCGTTGATGCTGAACTGTTTAGATGAGTCTCCAGGGGTGAAATCAACCATTTTAGTATCGTCCACTGATTTAAACTTTAACGAAGGATCATGCTCTGTGGTTGGCTTCTTCAAGGACGTCATGTCTGCCGGGTCAACATTATCTTTGTAAAATTTCAGCTCCTCCGTTGCACAAACTAATTCCGCATAAGCCGCATCACCCTCCTCACATTCCAGGGCCACCTTGCGACTCCCATGTACTGTGATGGTGCCCTTATAGACCGGCATTTTAAGCTGCAAGTAGACATAACAGTGCCTTGCCATGAACTTAGCATAAGCCGGCCGCCCAAACAGAGCATGATAAGGGCTTTTGATCTTGACCACTTCGAAGGTTAATGCCTCAGACCTGGAATCATGCTCATCTCCAAAGGCCACTTCCAACGAAATCTTACCCACTGGATAGGCCGATTTACCTGGCACGACACCATGGAAGACAGTGTTTCACGGCTTAAGATTCTTATCTGTCAGTCCCATGCGTCGGAAGGTCTCATAATATAGGATGTTAATGCTGCTACCTCCATCCATGATCACCTTAGTAAACTTATAACCCCCAACTTGAGGCGCCACCACCAAAGCCAGATGACCCGAATTATCAACCCGGGGCGGATGATCCTCTCGACTCCATACGATAAGCTGCTCAGACCATCGTAGATAATGTGGGACCGCCGGTTCAACTGCGTTCATAGCTCTCTTCTAAAGCTTCTGATCCCGTTTACACAAACTAGTGGTGAAAATGTGGTACTGCCCACTATTCAATTGTTTCGGATTGCTCTGATAACCGGACTGCTGCTGCTGTTGATTCCCTTGATTACTCTGCTGATTGTAACCACCCTGGTTACCGTGACCTTGAAAACTGGAACTTGAACCACCGCCTCCATGACCCGGACCATGAGAACCGGACCCTGACCCTCCATTTGGGCCATGGTGGCGCTGGATGGATTCCCGAAAGCTTCTCATTATGCTGCAATCCTTCATGAATGAGTAGCTGACTTACGATCCGTTCCGTGTTTTGGACACGACTGGTTTAACATTGCTTCAAGGTCGAACCCTGCCCTCGAAACCGGCGGCCCCTGCGGTCCCCTATGGTGCTGATTATCATTGCGTGTACCTGCGTTAGCCACAAAGTCATCAGCCTTGCGCTTACCTTGCCTCCCTGACCGGCAGAGTTGTACAGTTGTCCCTTCATGCCATTACTCTTCTTTCCCTTTCCCAATCTTTCATCCTCTGAATCGGGGTCCTTGGTACCATCAGAGTCGGCATACTTAATTAGAGCCGCCATCAGCTCACCCATGTCATTGCAATGACGCTTGAGCCGCCCAAGCTTCTGCTTGAGTGGAATGAACCAGCAATTTTTCTCCAACATCAGAACCGCTGAGCCAATGTTGATGTTATCTGAAGAATGTATGATGGTTGAGACCCAGCGCACCCAGCTGGTCATAGACTCACCCTCGGCCTGAACGCAAGAAACCAGATCCACAATCTACATAGACTGCTTGCACGTGTATTAGAAATTCTGGATAAACCGGGTCTGCAACTCCGCCCATGACCCGATGGAATTAGCCGGCAATCCCTTCAACCAGGTACGAGCCATCTCTTCTAACATCATGGTGAAGTACTTGGCGTAAGCAGCTTCACTAACATCCAGCATCTCCATGGCCATCTCATAACTCTCCACCCACGCCTCAGGAGGTTGATCGACTGTGTAATTAGGCACCTTACGAGGGCCTTTGAAGTCCTTGGGTAGACGCTCGTTTCGTATAGCTGCCGTTAGACACGGTACATCAAAATCCTTGGAAGTCACTCCTGCCTCAATTGAAGCTGTCGGGTAAACCGACGCGTGCTGATGAGCCGCCAGCTCCGCCTCCCGGCGTGCTCTGGCCTGGTCCACCAAAGCTTGTGCGTTGGCCCCATTGCGTTCTGAGTCATGAGGTTGGTTGTGGTGCCTTTCAGTACTTGAGGCCGCTGGCGAGTCAATGTGCCTGCTGTAGCTCCGGCTCGGACAAGGGGTCTCATGAATCCGATCACGGCTATAAGAATAAGCCTGCTGCTGCACCAGAGCTGTTTGAAGAAGCTCCCCGGCCCTTCGGGTTTCAACCACTGTTGGAGTTTCACCCTCATCGGGCAGAGCCGCCAATCGTGTAGCTGCAGCGATCATGTTGTCCAGAGGGGTGGAGTAATGACCCAGCGGTGTTATCACTCGCTGAGGCGGAGTGCTGTTCATATGTGGTCAGCCGTGCGGTTCAACTATCCGGTTCACCCCCGGTGGGTTACTAGCCCCAGCCCCAGGGGTGTTGAAGAGGTCCCTTGACTCGTAAACCAAGGGAAAACGACTTCGGTGCTTCCTCCTCAAGACTTCATGTGAAGTGTTCTGATCCACCCTAAGCCGATATGAATCTGCTTCAATTCGCTGTGCTTGGGCATCGAAAATGGCTTCTTCTGCGGCCATCCTAGTGTTCTCTGTCGCTAGGTCTGCCTTAGCTTGCGCTATTCCATCACGTAACTTAGCCGCTTCTGCCTTCTGTTGCTCCTGATTTTCTGGGGTTACCTCAACCTCCATCGGAGTCGCCAAAGCATTCAATAGATCTATTAAGACTTGAGCCGGTGGGCGAGCTAAACCGCTAGCCCCAGCTGCCATGACCACAGCTGCACCAGAAGTTATAGCCGTAGCAGCTGTCGAGCCAAGAACCGGTTGTGTGCCAGCCATGAAGATCGCCACCCTGTTTGGCAGCTCACGGGGGTTCGGAATACTGTCGCCGTCGGAACAGCCCACAATCCTTCCATCTTGTAGCCGACACATTGAATTGGTCTTGCCCGTGGACTCGTCATCAGAGGAGATCTCCGTCTCACCGCCAGAGACAGAGCCTTCCAACTCAGCCCCATGGGTGAACCCAACAAAGACATACCTTACGGCTGGCTAAGCCGGGGCGGGTCGTGCACGCTGAGCCGTCTCGATGATGTCGGTGCAGATGTCCAGCTCAGGGCCCGTCTCGCCGACCTTGCCGATGAAGACGTGGATTCCGTCAAAGGGGACCCGGTACCTGTACTCAATTGAGCCGGCCTCGGGGCCCCTGAGGGAGTCCTGGATTAGGGGGTCCTCGGACAGCCGGACTATATACTTTGGCCGAACTGTTGGATTATGAGGATACAAGATTGAAGACTTCGTCCCGTGTCCGGGTGGGACTCTCCTTTGCGTGGAAGGCAAGCTTGGCAATTCGGATATGTAGATCTCCTCCCTTGTAACTGACTCTGTGTAACCCTAGCCCCCTCCGGCGTCTATATAAACCGGAGGGTTTAGTCCGTAGGACAGGAACAATCATAATCATATGCTAGCTTCTAGGGTTTAGCCTCTACGATCTCGTGGTAGATCAACTCTTGTAATACTCATATCATCAAGATCAATCAAGCAGGAAGTAGGGTATTACCTCCATTAGAGGGCCCGAACCTAGGTAAACATTGTGTCCCCCGCCTCCTGTTACCATCAGCCTTAGACACGCAGTTCGAGACCCCCTACCCGAGATCCGCCGGTTTTGACACCGACATTGGTGCTTTCATTGAGAGTTCCACTATGTCGTCACGATAAGGCATGATGGCTCGTCTGGTTGTCAAGGACAACATTACCTCTGGGGGAGCCCTGGCTGTAGGCCAAACTCTCCGACTAGGCAGCTTCGTCATGACCGCCCGTTCGGCCGTCGCGCCGACGATGACTTCTCGGGTCATCAAAAACAGCCTCCACGTCGACTCGGGATTCACCGAGCAGATGGATCCAATGGAGCTCTCTTCCTTGAACGAGCTCTTGGGTCACATTGCCGCCTTGGGAGTTGCTACAGACTATGGTCGGATCGGGCTTAAACCCGACCAAAGGGAGATTAACTCTCCGCCGGTCACCCATCAGATAGCGGTGGTGGAGGAGCGATGCATCGATTCTTCCTCTATTTTTAGGACAAACTATGTCCGGATTCCCGAGCTCTCCGAGCCGGATACCCGTCTATGGGAGGACATGGCCCAAGCTTCGAACCTAGAATCGGACAGCAGGCCAGAACTATGGGGCAACGTCCCAGAGCCCGAACTGCCAAGCTGGGAAACTCCTCTGCCCCTGGGTCTCAGATCGGGTCAGGGTTTGGACCTAAATCTACCCACCCACCCTCACATAAGTGATCTTTCCCACATTAGGCAAGAGCCCCAAGAGATGGTACATCACTATTGGGCCAGATTCCTCCTTGTAAAGAGCAAGGTCAAGGACTGTCGCGAGGAAGACGCAATTTCATTCTTTTGCAAAAATTGCACGGACAAGGGAATCCTCAACGCCATAAGTCGCCGTGACATAGTACACTTCGCTGACTTGGCGGCCATAGTACAAAAGTACTGTGCGATGGAAAGCACCTGGAAAACTCAAACAAAATTGTGGGATCCTCCGACTCTCACTAAACCCTCCGTCCGAACTAAAAGGGTGTACTCTCGTAAGTCACTCGATCCAATTACAAAGAAACCAAAGCCCACTACAGGGCGAGGAACCGTATTGGAGGGATGGCTCAATGGACCATGCAAAATTCACAGTACACCAGACACCATGCCAACACATAGCCTTAGAGCATGTTGGATACTCCGGCAGGTGGCCAAGAGTGGCGAGGACCTCCTCATCAACAATACCACAGAACACCATCCCGTGGAAAATAACAATACAATACTGACAGTCTTCGAGACTTTCGCCTCAAATAATAGGCGCAAGCGAGCACTCCGCAGCCTGGCCGAAGTATGCCACGTTGCAACAATAAATCCATGGAACGACACGACTATAACCTTCAATGCCAGTGACGAACCTCAATTCAGAACAGCCGAGCACCAGCCGCTTTGGTCCTTAGTCTAATTGTGGACGGCTTCCGACTTACTAAAGTGCTCATGGACGGTGGCAGCGGACTAAACCTCATCTACGAGGAGACTCTTAGCAAAATGGAAATAGACAAGAGCCGCATTGAGCAAAGCAGCACGACCTTCAGAGGAATAATCCCTAGTCGGGAGGCACGATGTGCGGGAAAAATCACACTAGATGTGGTATTCGGCACGCCGGAGAATTATAGGTCCGAATAAATTACATTCCAAGTGGCCTCGTTTAGTAGCGGATACCACGCCCTTTTAGGGCGGGAGGCATTCACGATCTTCCAATCTATACCCCATTACGGGTACATGAAGCTCGAGATGCCTGGGCCAAATGGAATCATCACTCTAGCTAGTGATCCGTACATAGCACTCCGCACCGAAAATAAAACCGCCGCACTAGCCCTCGAGGCGTTATCCGAAGCCCTCGCGGCTGAAGAATTAACTGCGCTGCGCTCCACAGTGGACCGGGACGACGTGATACTCGAGAAAAGACCCAAATCCACCTCTTTTAAACCAGCGGACGAAACAGTCAAATTCCAAGTCCACCCAACGGACCCTACAAAAACAACATCCATCGGGGCATAGCTGAACCCCACAACAGACGCCGCACTACAGGAGTTCTTGCGCGAGAATTGGGACATCTTCGCCTGGCATCCTTCAGACATGCCAGGCTGGCCGAGCATAGCCTAAACATTCTAAAGGGATTCAAGTCGGTCAAGCAGACTCTTCGGCGTTTCTCAGAGCCTAAGCGACAAGCCATGGGAGAAGAGCTAGCCAAGTTACTCGAGGCCGGATTCATTACAGAAATAAAATACCCGGACTGGCTAGCAAACCTGGTGATGGTACTAAAGAAGGACAAATCCTGGCACCTATGTGTCGATTTCAAGGGCCTTAACAAGGCTTGCCCCAAGGATCCCTTCCCCCTCCCTCGCATCGATCAAATTATCGATGCTACCGCAGGACACAACTCATTGTGTTTCCTTGACGCATACTCCGGTACCGTCAAATCAAGATGGCGGAGTCCGATCAAGATGCAACATCATTCATCACCCCATACGACCCCTTATGTTTTAACACCATGCCTTTCGGGCTCAAAAACACCGGTGCAACCTATCAACGCATGATTCAGACATGCCTGGAAGCACAAATCGGCAAAACAGTGGAGGCATACGTAGACGATGTGGTCATTAAAACTAGACACATCGAATCCTTAATAGATGACTTAAGGCTTACGTTCGACAATCTCTAAACATATGACATCAAGCTCAATACAGAAAAATGCGTTTTCGGCGTGCCCGCCGGAAAGCTCTTGGGCTTCATCGTTTCCAATAGAGGAATTGAAGCAAATCCGGCTAAAATCCGAGTTCTGTCACAGTTGGCTACCCCAACAGACCTCAAGCAAATCCAGAAATTAATCAGATGTGTGGCTGCCTTAAGCCGCTTTATCTCCTGACTGGGAGAAAAGGCATTACCTCTTTATCGCCTTCTTCGGTGCACCGAACACTTCGAGTGGACGGATGCGGCCACGGCCGGATTGGAAGAAATAAAAGCCCTCTTGACCAGCAACCCAATCTTGGCCACGCCAAATATCGGTGAACCAATGCTGTTATATATAGCGGCAACACACCAGGTTGTAAGCGCAGTGCTCGTTGTCGAACGAGAGATGGACGGACATAAGTTCCCGCTTCAAAAGCCGGTATACTACGTATCCACTGTCCTCACCCCATGCAAATCACGGTACCCACATTATCAAAAGACAGCATACGCGGTCTTCATGGCATCCCGAAAACTACAACACTACTTTCAAGAGTGTTCAATTACGGTGGCCTCTGAAGTACCACTCAACGACATAATAAATAACCGTGATGCCACGGGACGGATTGCTAAATGGGCTATTGAGCTTCTCCTGTTCGACATAACATACAAACCCCGGCGAGCCATTAAGTCGCAAGTACTGGCTGATTTCATTGCCGAATGGATAGAAGCCAAACTCCCTAAAGAGTACGACGCATACTCCAATTGGATCATGCACTTCGATGGCTCTAAGATGCTGGCTAGTCTGGGGGCAAGCGTCTTCTTGACATCCCCCACTGGAGATACAGTCCAATACGTACTCCAAATATTATACACAGACTCCAACAATGCAGCGGAATGTGAGGCCCTGTTGCATGGTCTTCGGATGGCAGTCTCCATGGGCATTCAATGCCTAGAGGTGCATGGGGATTTGAACCTCGCAATATCTCAAATAAATGGAGACTTTGACGTGAAGGACCCAAAAATGACGGCTTACCACAATGCCATCCTCAAAATGTCAGCTCGGTTCGAGGGGCTCGAATTCCACCATGTGGTCCGAGAAAACAATCAAGTGGCGGATATCCTCGCCCGCATCGGCGCTAAGCACGACCTTGTCCCACCTAATATCTTCTTGGAAAGGCTGTTTAAGCCATCCGTGGTGTGGGAAGGGGAGACCGACAACAATAGTCCGGATCCGGCCACAACACTAGATCCCAAGCACTCTGACATAATCGGAGGCTCCGCCACCGAAATAACACCTTTGGCCCACATGATTATTGTTGTCATCGCCCCGTGGACAGAACCCTTCTTGGCTTACCTAAATAGGCAAGAACTCCCTGAGGACCTAAACGAGGCACGTTGCATTGTGCGGCGGTCTAAAGCCTACAAAGTCCACGAGGGAGAGCTTTATAAGAAAAGCGCTACCGGAGTACTTCAAAGGTGTATCTCCAAAGAGGAAGGACGACAACTTTTGGCAGAAATTCATGCTGGACTCGGCGGCCATCACGCTGCAGCTCGGGCCCTTGTAAGCAAGGCCTTCCGTACATGTTTCTACTGGCCGACAGCCTGAGCAGACGCATAGGACCTCGTCCAACATTGCGTCGGTTGCCAACCTTTTGCAAACCAAAGCCATATGCCACCTACCGCTCTCCAAACAATCCCCATTACTTGACCCTTTGCAGTCTGGGGGCTTGATATGGTCGGAACCCTTAAAGGAGGAAGCCATAAGAAAAATTACCTATTGGTCATGGTGGATAAATTCACCAAATGGATAGAAGCCAAACCAGTTAAAACGGCCGAGTCCGGACCAGTGATAGACTTCATATCCGGGGTTGTACACCATTATGGTGTCCCCACAGCATCGTCACCGATAACGGCTCGAACTTTACAGTTGACGAGGTAAAAACTTGGTGCGGCAACATGGGCATTAAGCTTGATTATGCCTCCGTCTATCACCCCAAACAAACGGTCAAGTCGAATGAGCAAATGATCTTATTATGATCGACATTAAACCCAGATTAGTGCGATCCTTGAAGGAATCAGATACGCACTGGGTTGAGGAGCTCGACTCCGTACTATGGGGGCTGCGGACCACGCTAAATCGCACTACCGGATACACACCGTTTTTTATGGTGTACGGCGCAGAGGCAGTATTGCCCTGCGACATCATTCATGACTCACCTCAAGTGTGCATGTACGAAGAGAAAGAAGCCGAGCTTGATCAGCAGGACAGTTTAGACGCCCTGGAGGAGGAGCGTGACATAGCAAAAGCCCGCTCCGCATTCTATCAGCAACAGGCTTGACGGTATCAAAGCAAAGAAGTGTGGGACAAAACTTATAATGTTGGCGAACTCGTTCTACGCTTACCAGAGAAGAAAACGGACAAGATCAAGCCCAAATGGGAAGGTCCCTTTGTCATTGACAAAGTTCTAACCGGTGGAGCGTACCGTTTGCGTGATGCATCGGACAATCGACTCGAGCCAAACCCATGGAACGCGGCTAGACTCCGAAGGTTCTACGCCTAGTGCCGGACTCTGTGTTTGTCTCCTTACCTCTGCCTTATATATATATCCGCTATCTGTCTTTCTTTCTGTCTTCCCTTTTTCTTCACAGCCTTAAAAGGTTAAAATGTGTCTTGACTACACAATCTTGACGCACCAGGCGTGCTCATTATACCTGGGGCTTCTTATACATAAGCTTAATATAATTATGTTCCGGGCTCTATGGCCCCTGCACATGTGTTACTTTTCCACATGCACCTTTTCTTTGCCATTATATGCATCGATATGACTTAAGTTTTGGCCAAGCTGGGTTGCCTGGCTCTTGTGTTTATGCCCTACGTTCCCGTTAATTTGGCTAGGGCATAAGGGGAGCACCTCTGCGATTGTTACTGCCAGGTCAGTCGAATGTGTACCTCAGACTGGGTGAAGCCGAAAGCTAGCGTTCTTAAGGGAATATTCGGTCGGTGAACAAAAGATGACTTTTACTTATTGCAATATATGACCCCAGATGTTTATATCCCGCGTCTCTTTTCGCAGTTCGGACATGCACATTAATGCATGCGTACCCAGGGAAAGGAACCCTTAACGGAACTATTCTCCCTAGAAGATGTTTCTTACTATCCATGTAATGTAACATAGCTAGTTGGGTACTTGTCTGTTCAAGCACTTATGACCCCTACGCCTGGTTTCCACGCGTACCCCGGTTTTTACATAACTGAGCAGGTATTCGGATACACTCCGGACTGTCGAGTCCGAAGGTCGAAGTGAAAAGGTCCGCCATGACAAATGATTTACAATCCAGATAGGGACAATATATGTCACTTGAAGTACACAGTCACTTAGACTGACTAAATTCTTCTTCTATACCATCCAATAGGCTATCTAGCCTACAATCCTGTTGGGAATACTTTGCGGCTAATTTTACCTGGTCATACACCAGACTAACAGGGATCTCTTTCCCATCAGACCCCACAGGTCCGACCTCGGCCATGTGGTTTGGGTCAGCCTTGGTATATCGAGTCTTCACCATGGCCCAGGCTTCCCTTGCACCTTGTCGGCAGACAGATATCTTCCATAATCGGAAGCGCTGCCGCGCTCCCTTGAGCATCTCTACGAGCTCCCCCATGCCTCCTGGCAAGGAGGCAGATGGCCACAAGGCCTGGGCAATGCCCTGCATCACCTGCCGAACTTGTTCGTGCAGTTGTGAGAGCTCGGGTAGAAGATCGCCCGCAGACCCGGGCATCTCCTTTCCGGGACGACCCGTCAGCATACCTACAGATATAACTCTGTTAGCCAGTTTCTTCGCCGAACTCTATAAAAGTTCGTTCAAGCACTTACTAAAAATGCCGCGTCGAAGCTCCTTATTCTCCTTTACGGAGTCAGCTAGCTGGGCCCAAACATCTTTCAGTTCAACACCCAGCCGGGTATTAGCATCTTGGAGATCGTTTTTCTCCTGCCTAACTATGACGCCCTGAGACCGCTGTGCCAGGTGTCTTCCAGTTATTCGCCGTCGTTGCCATGTCATTTGCTTGCGTGTTGTATCTTTTCATGTCATCATGTGCATTGCATCATCATGTTTTCAAAACTTGCATTCGTCCGGTTTCCCCAATTTCGTCCGTGGTCCGTTCTGAGCCCAGACACCCTTGCACGCGCCCGCGGCATGTCTGAAATAGTATTTTATAAGTGGCCGGAAAATGTTCTCGGAATGGGATGAGAGTTGACGTGTGATCTTATTATAGTGTAGATAGACCGCCTGTCAAGTTTCATCGCATTCGGAGATCGTTTGATGCCCCAACGGATAACTATAGCGGCAGTATAGCCGGTCTAACGTCGGGCGTTTTCGGTCTCCGGAAACCGTGCCGGGCTGCATCTCTCCCCTCTTCTCTCAGACCAACCCGCTCTTCACAATCCGCCAGACCCAACCTAACCTCTCTCGTCAGCCCGCGGCCCTCCTCGCGCGCATCCGAAAGTTGTCCCGGACCCGACCCGGACAGTCGTCACCGTTGGATCCGGATCATCCCCAAACGTCTACAAAACGTCTCCGTTTTGTTAATTGGACTCCCTAGCCTATTTAACCTGACCGTACGATTTTAATCGGAGGGACGAGATAGCCCCTAATCTAACCCACTCACTATATAAACTAGACCAACCCTAAATCCTAGGCAGTTTGTCCCTTCCATCAAATCCTAGCCACCGCCACCTCAGTCTCTTCTCTGTTTCCGTGCCCGACCAACCATCGCGGCTCGTTCCCACAACCGCCTCGTTCCAGCTTCAGCGCCTCGTCCCCGAGCTCTCGGACGCCGCCGTTCCCGTCCATCACAGGCGACTGAAACCAGCAGGCCCCAGCGCTGTAGCACCTGATCCTCTTGGCCTCCACCCACAGTCGACGACACCCCCCGTAACCCCTCGCCTCGTCCCGATTCAGGAGGAGAGGAGCTCCTCCCGAAGCCTTTTCCTCGCCATCGCCGTTTGGCGCCGTCGGTGAGCCGTCCGCCAGGAACTGCCTCGCGCCCTCGTCTCTCTCTGTCTCCTTCTCCTCCCTCTCTCGATTTTCTTCTCTCTCATGTGTCTCTCTCTCCCTGTACTGCAGCAACAAGAGCTTCCACCGCCGTTTCGCGTCAAATCCGGCCTAGGACCGCCGGATCCCGCCGCCTCCGCCATGGATCCCCCATCCCCAGACCTCCTGCCGCTCGCCGGAGTCCTCAGCATCGCCGCTGCCCTTCTTCCTATCGAAAAGAGGAGGACGAAGCCTCTGCCTCAAGTCGTTCGATGCGACCGCGTTGACTCCCTTCGTTTTGACTGAGCCGGCCCACAGTTTCTTTTCCAGCGAGGCCCAGCCTCCCATCCAGCGGCGCGCGAAGCCCAGCTCCCAAACCGGCCTGTTGTCTCCCCACCGATCCGGGCCAAGGCCCGAAGTGATCAGCCCCGCCCATGTTGCTGTTGGGCCAGTTCTTGTTTTGGCCTGTAATGTTTTTTTCCAGATCTGGTGTTTTGTCATTTTTCCAGAGTTTGCCTGTTTTGCAGAAAAACCCTCAGCATTCATGCATTTAATAACTAATTAACCGTGCATCGGATCTAAATAAATTATATATGGAAGTTGCTTAGTTTTTCATCTAGTTTCATAATATGTCGTTTTCATCCATGTTTAAAATGTTTAAAGTGCTGTTTGATTAAATTTGCTCCTATGCCATGCTAAAATGATTTATTTCATAACTAAATAACCATAACTCGGAATTTAATAAACTTTATATGTAAATGGGGTGGAAAAATTCCTAGTTTAACATGGTGGCTTCACTTTTCATGTTTATCAACCCTAAAATTGTGTTAGGGCAGAACAGTACCAAATCTATAATATGCATATGGGGATTTACCAGAATTGGTGTTCGTTGCTTCCGGCCTCATTTAAACATGACTAGATAGGTAGTTTTATTTTGCGTCACCCTCTTGCCATGTTTAACAACATTTAATATTGTTGGGTACATAAATGAGATCGAACTAAATAACTTGTCGTGGTGTTTAGTCAATATGTAACTCGTTGCATATTGAGCTCCACTTAATTTGTAGGATTGTTTGTGCACTTTGCCATGTCATGCCTCATTAAACCGGACATGCATCATACTTGTTTGCGCATCATGCCATGCTTATGTGGTGATTGTTTACTATGTCGTTTGTTTTCTTTCTGGTGTACTTCTTCTCGGTAATCCGGTAATGTCGTGTTGTGAGGATTCGTTCGACTTCGTCCGTTTGTCTTCTTCATGGACTCGTTCTTCTTCCTTGCGGGATTTTAGGCAAGATGACCATACCCTCAAAATCACTTCTATCTTTGCTTGCTAGTTTCTCGCTCTTTTGCCATGCCTATGCTGCGATACCTACCACTTGTTTATCATGCCTCCCATATTGTTAAACCAAGCCTCTAACCCACCTTGTCCTAGCAAACCATTGTTTGGCTATGTTACCGCTTTGCTCAGCCCCTCTTATAGCGTTGTTAGTTGCAGGTGAAGATTGGAGCTTGTTCCATGTTTGGAACATGGATATTTTGTTGGGATATCACAATATCTCTTATTTAATTAATGCATCTATATACTTGGTAAAGGGTGGAAGGCTCGGCCTTATGCCTGGTGTTTTGTTCCACTCTTGCCGCCCTAGTTTCCGTCATATCGGTGTTATGTTCCCGGATTTTGCGTTCCTTATGCGGTTGGGTTATAATGGGAACCCCTTGACAGTTCGCCTTGAATAAAACTCCTCCAGCAATGCCCAACCTTGGTTTTACCATTTGCACTAACAACCTACCACCTTCCCTTGGGTTTTGCAGACTCAAGGGTCATCTTTATTTTAACCCCCCCGGGCCAGTGCTTCTCTAAGTGTTGGTCCGAACCGAGCTGCCTGCGGGGCCACCTCGGGGAAACTTGAGGGTTGGTTTTACTCGTAGCTAGTCTCATTTGAGTGTGCCCTGAGAACGAGATATGTGCAGCTCCTATCGGGATTTGTCGGCACATTCGGGCGGTGTTGCCGGACTTGTTTTACCATTGTCGAGGATGTCTTGTAACCGGGATGCCGAGCCTGATCGGATTGTCTTGGGAGAAGGAATATCCTTCGTTGACCATGAGAGCTTGTGATGGGCTAAGTTGAGACACCCCTGCAGGGTTTTTAACTTTCAAAAGCCGTGCCCATGGTTATGGGCAGATGGGAATTTGTTAACATCGGGTTGTAGAGAACCTAAAGTTGATCTTAATTAAAATACATCAACCGCGTGTGTAACCATGATGGTCTCTTCTCGACGGAGTCAGGGAAGTGAACACGGTGTTGGAGTTATGTTTGGCGTAGGTTGTTCTAGGATCACTTCTTGATCATAGTTTCTCGACCGTGCTTTGCCTTCTCTTCTCGCTCTCATTTGCTTAAGTTAGCCATCATATATGCTAGTCGCTTGCTGCAGCTCCACCTCATACCTTTTACCTTACCTATGAGCTTAAATAGTCTTGATCACGAGGGTGTGAGATTGCTGAGTCCCCGTGACTCACAGATACTTCCAAAACCAGCTTGCAGGTGCCGATGAGACCGTGCAGGTGACGCAACCAAGCTCAAGGAGGAGCTCGATGAAGATCTTGTCCTTTCTATTGTTTCGTTCTAGTTGATCAGTAGTGGAGCCCAGTTGGGGTCGATCGGGGATCTGTGTAGCATTTGGGGTAGTCTTCTTTTATTTTGGTTCCATAGTCGGACCTTGATTGTATCTGGATGATGTAATGCTTTGTTCATGTATTGTGTGAAGTGGCAATTGTAAGCCAACTATGTATCTTTCTCCCTTATGTATTACATGGGTTGTGTGAAGATTACCTCACTTGCGACATTGCTTTCGATGCAGTTATGCCTCTAAGTCGTGCTTCGACACGTGGGAGATATAGCCGCATCCAGGGCGTTACACTAACCCACGTAAGCACGCGCTCGCCAGCCTCTAGCTGTCGTTGAGCATGTTGCTCATCCCCTCGCACGACCTTCGGATTCACTCCGGGGTCATCTGCAGAATCTATTGTTAGATTTGCATGCATATCGAATACTAACTGGTACATGACATTTCATTCTTTTCGATCAGAACAAGTGTTACCAGATGGGGCCTTCTTGGACTCCTTCATTTCGGCAATTGCGGCCCGTAGCTGGGCTTTGCACTCCTCCAGCTCTTGAGACAACTGGGTATTCTTCTCTGTAAGAACCTACACATACAATGATCCTTAAATTAGTTGTGCCAACTGTTTCAAGTCTCAGGGGCTACTGATATACATAATTATCAGATTTTCTTACCCGTATATCCTTTACATACTGGTCCGTGGCTCTGGCAAGACCATTTTGAGCGGCTCGGATGTATGCGTCTCCTGAGTTGAAGGCATCGAACGCCTCTTCGGAGAAACCAGGGTCGCGGAGTACGGCCCGGTGACGCCTGTGATTCATGGCACTCTCTACTTTGGAATTCGTAGCGGACAACCTATCCGCATCCTCCGTAGGAGGAACATCCGGTGTTGTCCCCACGTTAGCATCAGCCCCTAAGACCGGCTCTAGAGTCCGGCTGGTGGAGGCGTGGCCGGCAGGCTCTCCGGACACGGTCCGGCGAGCGTTTTTTCTGCTAGGAACCATGGACGTTATTATATTTTAAAGACGAAAACCACGGAGCAGGGTTCTTTTTCATACCTCTACGACGATGTCTCAGTCCTGACCGCCTTCCTTTTAAGCCTACCCGGCTTCGGTGCCCCTCGATGGTGAGTCACCACGGGTTCGGCATGGCGTCCCGAGGGCCTTCCCTGTAAGACACCATATGTGTGCGGTGGGTGAAGTGCAAAAAAGGGATCCTTCTCGGAAGTTGGGACTCCGGTTTTACTTACATGCGATGCAGGGAGCAGTCCAGGATAATCGGCTATGATGGCCACCAAGGCACCGTCGCAGCTTAACTGATAGAACGTCCTGTCGATAAGCTCCACAAATATGTTCAGATCTTCTTCGAGTCCGGGGTCGAGGGCCCGGTCAGAGTCCTCTGGCTGGGTAGACGGGCTGTGGATCTCCCTCACGGCTTTTCGCAGTTTCTGCCATGAAATAGCAAGGTAAATATTTATGACGAAGAATGCGGGAAGGTCTAGAGTAAAAAGTAGCAGCTCAGCTAGTTTGGAGGGTTGTACTTGGAGAATCCCTCCCGTGTCTTAATGTGGATGAACTCCTCTTCCTCTCCTTTGTACAAATTGGACAGTATTTTCGCTAGAGCAGCGGCGGAGTCCGAACCTTTACGGCCACAGTGGGTGGCATCGTCTTCTCCATTGAAGTGCCACATGGGTTTTCCCCGATACTGAAGTGGCTGCACCCCCCGCATTATACATATTGACATAACCTCGATTATTGTTAGTCCTGATTTGGCCAGCGTTTTTATCCTGCCCATCAAGTAAAGGACCTCTCTATTATCTTCCTCCTAGGGGCTTCAAGGGCGCCAGCTGCGGCGTTTCTTCAAAGGGGCGTTATTAAACTCAGGAAGGCCCATCCGAATAGGGTCCGGAAGAGGGACGTCCTCCATATAAAACCACTCCGAAGGCCGGTCTTTAGATGTCTTCTTCGGAGTACCGGACAGGTATTTGGTCCCGTCGATGTGCCATATTTTGGCTCCGCCCACTTGATATATTGACCCCTCCTGTGTACGGGGTATGAGGCAGAATAGCCTCTTCCATAGCTCAAAATGAGCTTCGCAGCCCAGAAACAGCTTGCAAAAGGCGACGTAGCCAGCGATGTGTAATATGGAGGCGGGAGTAAAGTTATGCAGCTGGAGGCCGTAGAACTCCAGGAGCCCGCAGAGGAACGGATGGATTGGAAATACGAGTCCCCTCAATAAGTAAGGGACAAGGCATACCCGCTCCCCCATGGATGGGTTGGGAAAGCTCTCCGCTTGCTCCCCGCCATTATAAGTGGCTAGTCCGGCTCGGACGGGGAGCATATACGCAGGAGGGAGAAACCCCTGGGTCTGTAACTCTACTAATTGGCTGTGGGGGACGGAACACTTCTCCCAATTGCCTGGCTTAGTGCTACGGGAGCGAGAGGAGGAGCTGCGATGGCCGGCCATGATGGGATGGACTTTTCCGGGCGCGCTCCGATGTATACTCGCTGTGGGAGGATGGTGTGATCTGGATCTGAGGATCCCCGGCTCTTTAAATAGACGATTTAATCACATGGTTAGGGTGGCGAATGTAAAAATGCCCCGACTTCTCTCATTCACTCTACATGTGGAAGATAGCCATTATTAGGTGCAGAAGCCGAGGAGTGCAACATTCATGGGAAGCTGGACACTACTCGACAGGTACTCAGGATTTGGAGAAGAACCCGCCTTGCAATGCCGAAGACAATCTGTGCGCCGGACTCATCGTCATTGGAGCCTGGTTCAGGGGCTACTGAGGGAGTCCTGGATTAGGGGGTCCTCGGACAGCCGGACTATATACTTTGGCCGGACTATTGGATTATGAGGATACAAGATTGAAGACTTCATCCCGTGTCCGGGTGAGACTCTCCTTTGCCTGGAAGGCAAGCTTGGCAATTTGGATATGTAGATCTCCTCCCTTGTAACCGACTCCGTGTAACCCTAGCCTCCTCCGGTGTCTATATAAACCGGAGGGTTTAGTCCGTAGGATAGGAACAATCATAATCATAGGCTAGCTTCTAGGGTTTAGCCTCTACGATCTCGTGGTAGATCAACTCCTGTAATACTCATATCATCAAGATCAATCAAGCAGGAAGTAGGGTATTACCTCCATTGAGAGGGCCCAAACCTGGGTAAACATTGTGTCCCCCGCGTCCTGTTACCATCAGCCTTACACGCATAGTTCGGGACCCCCTACCCGAGATCCGCCGGTTTTGACACCGACAACCCTAGCCTGCATCGTCCATGTAGAGCTTGCCACAATGACTCTTGGTCATCCGTCCCACGGTGTATCACTTGAGCCCTTCCAAGCTGCCCTTTAAGAAATCGAAACCACCATGCGCTTGCCCCACAGTGGGCGCCAACTGTCATGGAAGTGTCACAACAGATGTCCTCATTGAAGGACTTAGTTGTGGAGCCATTGCGACGAGGTTAGCTTAAAGGGGTTAAATGGGACAAAGGACACCGAGAGTTTATACTGGTTCGGCCCCTTGCGGTGAAGGTAAAGGCCTATTCCAGTTGAGGTGGTATTGCTAGGGTTTCGATTACCAGGGAGCAAACACGCTTTGCCTAGCTCTCGATTTGATGTTTCTTGCCCTAAGCTGCTGCCGGGTCGTCCCCTTATATACACGGGTTGACGCCCTGCGGCCTACAGAGTCCCGGCCGGCTCATACAACGTATCCGGCTCGGTGACGTATCTTACATGCCTTACATTACAAGTCTACTCGTACATGGCGGTTTACACTTACGGGCCTTAAGCCGCCTCTGGACTTGGGCCTCTTACAAGCCTATCTATGAACTGCCATCTTAGTCTACTCTTGGGCTTCATAATAGATGAACCGCCATTGTGGTTGACCCGGCCCCTCCTGGGCAGGTCATATCTGATAGTCATATCCCCAACATTAGGCCCCAGGATGATTTGAACTTGTTCATGTCAATCTTCAACACTTAGAAAAAATCCTTCTGCATATGCTGTGAAAACCTTGTAACCTGCCATGACGTCATTTCCAGGAATTTCGGAAACCCGCCATGATGTCACTTTAACGGATCTTTATCTTTAATGTCCTTCCAAAAATCAAGGCGTCCAATTAGCTGGGTAATCATCATTTGGCCTCCTTGTTTTTCATGCCTTCCTATTGCCCCGTTCCTTATAAATAGGGTCAAACCACCCCTTTCTCATTCTTCTCTCTTCTCCTTCTCTGCTTCTTCTTCCTCGCGACGCACCAGCCCTCACGAGCTCCGCCACTGTCGACCTCCATCCCCTTCATCAACTCCGGCCGCTGCATCGCCCTGAACGGTCCAGAAACACCAAGGCACTCCTCCGCTGTTAGCTAGCATCAGTAAGTCTCCCCCTTTCCTTTTCATGGATCTGTTCTTTAGGGTTTCGGTGTTCGTCGGTGTTCATCGCGGCTCCCCCTTCTCCTTGCTAGATCGCGTAGTTTTGATCTGAAAATAATGTAGGAACTGTGTGATAACAGTTTTAGCACCCGCTTTTGATATTAGAACATATCCTCATCGCGATAGATCTCTTCTGGGGCACCTCCACTTTTCTGCTACCGCCTCTATAGATTTAGAATTTATTTCCTTTTTCTGAACAGTTGCAGATCTGAATTTATAGCTTTAATCTGTGGAACCTGTTTGTCCCAACACTTAGCAAATTTCACTCTTGGTAGATCTTGAATATCTTAGTCATGGCAGCTTACTTTGCTGGCTTATCGTTACTTCATATATCATTAGCCCTCGCTTAAGCCGCCATTCTGAACATACACTGTAGCTGTTAACTTGTGATTTCACCAACTAACTTGAGCCGGCAAATTATTCCCTTCCTTTAGGTTGTCCTTTCACCATGCCGCCAAAGACAGTTACTACATGTAACTGGGTTCCCTACATCGTCACTGAGGGTACTTTAAAAGATTTTGTCATAGTTGGATATTTGCTAGAGAAAAGTGTCATGCATTACCGTGCTCCTGACCCGGGTGAAGAGAGACCTAAACCAAAGGATGGTGAAGTCATCGTATTCACTGATCATATGAACCGGGCTTCTCGCCGCCCGGCTCTAAGTTCTTTAGGGATGTTCTGCACTTCTTCAAACTCCATTATCAAGACATTGGACCTAACTCTGTGTCAAACATCTGTAACTTTCAAGTTTTCTGTGACGTATACCTTCAAGAAGAGCCTAGCGTCGAGCTTTTCAGGGAATTCTTCTATCTGAACCGCCAAAATGAATTCACGAACGGGCCCAGCTTAGAACTTGGTGGAATGTCAATTCAACATAGAAGAGACGCCATCTTCCCTCAAGCAGCGCTACCGAGTCACCCCAAGGACTGGAACCAGATGTGGTTCTATTGTAAAGATATCTCGTCGGCCGATGAAAATCCATTGCCGAGTTACCGAGCTGAACGTCTTGATTCAAAACATCAACTCCCCGAGAAACTTACCGCCGCTGAACGTAAGAAACTCGCCCCTACAATCAGAAAAGTCCAAGCCCTGCGAGGAAACGGTTTAACCAGAGTTTATTTAATCTGCTGCTGGTTCGCATGGTGGATCATACCCTTAAGCCGCTGATCTGGCTTGATGTGTACTTATATCGGAGGAACAGATGATCCATTACGCCATAGCTCTCTGCATCTGACTGAAGAGGGCATTATTGATATGGCAACAAAACTTGTAAATAGCAAATTCGAAGAATGTAGCAAAGTGGGTCTAAATATTTTCTGCAAGCTTAACCAGCCGCCAGACGTAAGTCTCTTGATTTCCCTTACCTTACTTCATCACCCAAACATTGCGTGAACCGACTCAAAGCCGCAATACGACCCGAAGATTGTCAATTGTCTCTTTCAAATCATCAATCAAGGTCTCTTTCTCTCTTGGCTTCACCATGATGTCATCTACATAAGCATGAACATTGCGCCCGATCTGATTGTGAAGGAAATTTTGTACACACCGCTGATAAGTCGCCTGGGCGCTCTTGAGCCCAAAAGGCATAGACACATAGCAAAAGGCTCCGAACGGAGTAATGAAAGCTGTCTTCTTGTAGCGACCCGACCTCAAACGGTCAAGTCTCTGTGCTTCAGTGCCATCCCTGGATCGGTAATGCTGACACACACACAGTACTCGATGATTTATAACAGAGTAGCAATCACACACTTATTACATCGAATGTCTCCAAAGGGAACTTATTACAATAAATATGGCTTAAGACCATCTAATACGATAACAGCAGAAGGCTTGGAAGATAAAGTGAGTCCATCAACTCCAACGACATAGCTGAGCTGCATGGCAACGACCTAACGAACCTTACTCCTCGTCTGAAAGGTCTGCAACATAATACGTTGCAGCCCGAAAATGGGTCAGCACATGGAATATGCTGGCAAAGTAACACAGTAGAGCAAGAACATAATAATGCTATCACTACATGCATATTTGGCTGGTGGAAAGCTCTATGGTTATAGTTTTTGCGAAAAGCCAATTTTTCCTACAACAAAGGAATATATTTTAATTTAACTATCATGGTAGTTGAAACATCATTGAGAAGGTTCCTCCAACTCAATCCCAATTAAGGTAATTAACAACCCAACAATATTAATTTAGAGTGATGAGATACTTAAGATACTCCAAGTACTAGATACTCAAGATTTGTCCATAACCGGGGACACGGCTAACCATGATTAGTTTGTACACTCTATAGAGGTTTGCGCACTTTTCCCCACAAGACTCGATCGCCTCCGTTGGATTTCTCGCACTACATGGTGTTTGAGAAACGGATGACCGAGACACAGTCTTTCAGAAACATTAACTCTCTACTCCGGGCAAACCATACCAAATCTACAATCCCACTACCTGCTGATCCACCTCTTCAAGAGCTTCACGTAACTTACTCAACTATGCTAGAGCCCATATTAGCTTGTGGCTGCACACGTAAGTTTCTAGCATGAATAATCTCAGTTCCCTTTGAGCCTGGGTGGCGGTCCATAGGAAGATCACACGGGTACTCCGGGATTTCCAAAAATACAGGCAACACTGGGTACTCCAGGTGCCTCAATCCACCCAGATGCGTATTTAAGTTTCCACCTTAAGTTGAACCATTAATTAACAATCTCATATCTTTCATGGATTTCACTTTCCCAAACCTCGTCTACGAGCATAGCATAGCAATATACGCAATTCGTAAGAGTAACTCCCAAGGGTTTGAATGTAACAGGGTAATAGGTTCTACCTCATCAACTACTTCCCAACCCACATGTTAATGACATCCTAACGATGCAATGTTTGAGGATTGGAACTAATGCATAAAAACTGGGTGATAAAGGGGTATGATCAAAGTGTTACTTGCCTTGCTGACGATCCGTGTAACCTAGAGACTCCAAATAACACGCTTCGCACTCCGGGAATTCTATCGCAAACAAACAATAGCATACATAAGCAATCAAGCTAAGAAGCATGGGTAAAACTCAAATAATAAGATCTAACCAGAAAGTTCAACTTAAGAACTCCGGTGTGCAAAAAGAATCAAATCAAACAGAGCAACGAAACTCAAACGACGAAAGAAACAAGATCCGTTTACTAATGTAGACCTAGGTCAAATTTTACAGTAGAAAAAACTTGTGCAAGTTGGTTAAGCGGAAAGAGGGTCTCAAGACGAAGATCTAGGCGCTTGAATCGCCTGATTCCGACTAACGAGCGAAAAGATAAACTAGAACGAATATCGGATCAGAAACAACCGCGGAAAAATCCGATAAAAGAAAACCGACGAACAGGCCAACGAACGAGCGTTCGTTATCTGTAACTAACGAGCGAAAACCGTTCGCTGAAACGAACGTCCGGACGAACGTCCGCTAAAAATAAAAACTGGAAAAAATCGGCAAACCGAAAAAAACGAGTTAGGGTTTTCTAGAAAAACAAATCGGTTTTTCTAAAAAACCGACGACGACAGCGCGCTACCACGCCGGATCCGGCAGGGTGCGGCTCCGGCGAGGCTGGCGGGCGGCGGGGCTCAGGCGGTGGCGCGGGCGATGGGCGGCGGGGCGGGCGGCGGCTATGGTGGCGAGGCGGGGTGGTGGCGGCGGCATTTAAAAGGGGCGAGGGGCGGCGTGGCTTGGGAGAGGGGGCGCCTGGGGAGGAGTCCGGCTCGGACTCCCCTCGGCGTCCGTGTTGCGCACGGCGGTGGAACGGGCCGGCTGGGCTTCGGTCGAGCTTGTTCCGGAAACTTTTTTTTTTAATAATTCCACCGAAACTAAGAAAAATCCTAGAAAATAAAATAAAAATCTAAAAATGCCAAAACAAATTTTCACCGTCTAAATGAAATATTAGAACGAGATGAACATTTTCTTGGCCCTAAAATGCAATTTTGAAAACGTGCAATTTTTTTCTAATGCAAACAAAATTGCAATAAAATCCAAAATAAAAACAAAATATTGGTTTTAATATTTTTCCTCCAATATTTCATTTATTTTGGAGAAGTCATATTATCTCCTCTCATATATTTTAATATGAAATATTTTCGGAGAGAAAAATAATTAAAACCAAAATCCTCGTTTCAAAATTTGATAAAATCAAATTTGAAAACCGGGGAAATCCCGAACTCTCTCCGAGGGTCCTTGAGTTGCTTAGGATTTCGAGGATCGCGAGACAAAATGCAATAAAATATGATATGTAAGAATGATCTATGTATAACATTCCAAATTGAAAATTTGGGATGTTACACTTCTCCTGGTCCTTAACTACCATTTTGATCTGATGATAACCAGAATAAGCATCCAAAAAACTCAAATGCTCACAACCTGTCGTAGCATTAATGATTTGATCTGATGTAGCATCAATGATTTGATCAATACGAGGGAGAGCAAATGGATCAGCCGGACAAGCCTTGTTTAAGTTCGTGTAATCCACACACATTCGCCAAGTGCAATTATTTTTGAGTACCAGCACCGGATTAGCCAACCACTAAGGATGAAACACTTCAATGATAAACCCGGCCGCCAAAAGCCGGGCCACTTCCTCACCAATCGCCTTCCGCCCCTCCTCATTAAACCGGCGAAGAAATTGCTTGACCGGTTTAAACTTCAGATCAATATTAAGAGTGTGCTCAGCGAGTTCCCTCGGTACACCCGTCATGTCAGAAGGCTTCCATGCAAAGATGTCCCGGTTCTCACGGATGACCTCGATGAGCGCGCTTTCCTATTTCGGATCCAGATTAGCGCTGATGCTGAACTGTTTAGATGAGTCTCCAGGGGTGAAATCAACCATTTTAGTATCGACCGCTAATTTAAACTTTAACAAAGGATCATGCTCTGTGGTTGGCTTCTTCAAGGACATCATGTATGCTGGGTCAACATTGTCTTTGTAAAATTTCAGCTCATCTGTTGCACAAACTGATTCCGCATAAGCCGCATCACCCTCCTCACATTCCAGGGCCACCTTGTGACTCCCATGTACTATGATGGTGCCCATATATCCCGACATTTTAAGCTGCAAGTAGACATAACAGGGCCTTGCCATGAACTTAGCATAAGCCGGCCGCCCAAACAGAGCATGATAAGGGCTTTTGATCTTGACCACTTCGAAGGTTAACGCCTCAGACCTGGAATCATGCTCATCTCCAAAGGCCACTTCCAACGAAATCTTACCCACTGGGTAGGCTAATTTACCTGGCACGACACCATGGAAGACAGTGTTTGATGGCTTAAGATTCTTATCTGTCAGTCCCATGCGTCAGAAGGTCTCATAATATAGGATGTTAATGCTGCTACCTCCATCCATGGTCACCTTAGTAAACTTATAACCCCCAACTTGAGGCGCCACCACCAAAGCCGGATGACCCCGATTATCAACCCGGCGCGGATGATCCTCTCGACTCCATACGATAGGCTACTTAGACCATCATAGATAACGTGGGACAGCCGGTTCAACTGCGTTCAGATCTCTGTTCTGAAGCTTCTGATCCCGTTTACACAAACTGGTGGTGAAAATGTGGTACTACCCACTATTCAATTGTTTAGGATTGCTCTGATAACCGGACTGCTGCTGCTGTTGACTCCCCTGATTACTGATAACCCACAAGTATAGGGGATCGCAACAGTTTTCGAGGGTAGAGTATTCAACCCAAATTTATTGATTCGACACAAGGGGAGCCAAAGAATATTCTCAAGTATTAGCAGCTGAGTTGTCAATTCAACCACACCTGGAAACTTAATATCTACAGCAAAGTATTTAGTAGCAAAATTATATGATAGTAGTGGTAGCGGTAACAAAAGGTAATGATAACAAAAGTGATGTTTTTGGTATTTTGTAGTGATGATAGCAATAGCAACGAAAAGTAAATAAGCGAAGAACAATATATGGAAAGCTCGTAGGCAATGGATCAGTGATGGAGAATTATGCCAGATGCGGTTCATCATGTAACAATCATAACATAGGGTGACACAGAACTAGCTCCAGTTCATCAATGTAATGTAGGCATGTATTCCGAATATAGTCATATGTGCTTATGGAAAAGAACTTGCATGACATCTTTTGTCCTACCCTCCCGTGGCAGCGGGGTCCTAATGGAAACTAAGGGATATTAAGGCCTCCTTTTAATAGAGTACCGGACCAAAGCATTAACACAGTGAATACATGAACTCCTCAAACTACGGTCATCACCGGTAAGTATCCCGATTATCGTCACTTCGGGGTTAACGGATCATAACACATAAATAGCTGACTATAGACTTGCAAGATAGGATCAAGAACTCTCATATATTGATGAAAACATAATAGGTTCAGATCTTAAATCATGGCACTCGGGCCCTAGTGAGAAGCATTAAGCATAGCAAAGTCATGGCAACATCAATCTCAGAACATAATGGATACTAGGGATCAAACCCTAACAAAAATAACTCGATTACATGATAGATCTCATCCAACCCATCACCGTCCAGCAAGCCTATGATGGAATTACTCACGCACGGAGGTGAGCATCATGAAATTGGTGATGGAGGATGGCTGATGATGATGATGGCGACGGATTCCCCTCTCCGGATCCCCGAACGGACTCCAGATTAGCCCTCCCGAGAGGTTTTAGGGCTTGGCGGCGACTCCGTATCGTAAAACGCGATGATTTCTTCTCTCTAATTTTTCCCCCCGAAACCAAATATATAGAGTTGGAGTTGAGGTTGGAGGAGCTCTAGGGGGGCCACGAGGTAGGGGCGCGCCCTAGGGGGGCAGGCGCACGCCCCACCCTCGTGGACGGGTGGTGGGCCCCCTGGTCTTCATCTTTTGTAAGGTTTTTTATTATTTCCAAAACGATGTTCCGTGAAGTTTCAGGTCATTCCGAGAACTTTTGTTTCTGCACATAAATAACACCATGGTAATTCTGCTGAAAACATCGTCAGTCCGGGTTAGTTCCATTCAAATCATGCAAGTTAGAGTCCAAAACAAGGGCAAAAGTGTTTGGAAAAGTAGATACGACAGAGACGTATCAACTCCCCCAAGCTTAAACCTTTGCTTGTACTCAAGCAATTCAGTTGATAAACTAGAAGTGATAAAGAAAAACTTTTACAAACTCTGTTTGCTCTTGTTGTTGTAAATATGTGAAGCCAGCATTCAAGTTTTCAACAAAGATTATGACTAACCACATTCACAATAACGCTTAGGTCTCAAGTTTACTCATACCAATGGCATAATCAACTAGCAAGCAATAATAATAAATCTCGGATGACAACACTTTCTCAAAACAATCATAATATGATATAACAAGATGGTATCTCACTAGCCCTTTCTGAGACTGCAAAACATAAATGCAGAGCACCTTTAAAGATCCAGGACTGACTAGATATTGTAATTCATGGTAAAAGAGATCCAGTCAAGTCATACTGAATGTAAACTAATAATAATGAATGCAAATGACAGCGGTGCTCTCCAACTGGTGCTTTTTAATAAGAGGATGATGACTCAGCATGAAAGTAAATAGATAGGCCCTTCGCAGAGGGAAGCAGGGATTTGTAGAGGTGCCAGAGCTCAGTTTTGAAATAGAGGTGAATAATATTTTGAGCGGTATACTTTCATTGTCAACATAACAACCAAGAGATGGCAATATCTTCCATGCTACACACATTATAGGCGGTTCCCAAACAGAATGGTAAAGTTTATACTCCCCCTCCACCAACAAGCATCAATCCATGGCTTGCTCGAAACAACGAGTGCCTCCAACTAACAAGAGTCCCAGGGGGAGTTTTGTTTGCAATTATTTTTATTTGATTTGCATAAAGCATGGGACTGGGCATCCCGGTGACCAGCCACTTTCTCGTGAGTGAGGAGCGGAGTCCACTCCTCTTGAGAATAACCCGCCTAACATGGAAGATACATACAGCCCTAGTTGATACATGAGCTATTCGAGCATACAAAACAGGATATTTATTTGAAGGTTTAGAGTTTGGCACATACAAATTTACTTGGAACGGCAGGTAGATACCGTATATAGGTAGGTATGGTGGACTCATATGGAATAACTTTGGGGTTTATGGAGTTGGATGCACAAGCAATATTCCCGCTTAGTACAGGTGAAGTCTAGCAAAAGACTGGGAAGCAACCAGCTAGAGAGCGACAACAATCATGAACATGCATTAAAATTAATCAACACCGAATGTAAGCATGAGTAGGATATAATCCACCATGAACATAAATATCGTGAAGGCTATGTTGATTTTGTTTCAACTACATGCGTGAACATGCGCCAAGTCAAGTCACTTAAATCATTCAGAGGATGATACCACCCTATCATACCACATCACAACCATTTTAATAGCATGTTGGCACGCAAGGTAAACCATTATAAGCTCCTAGCTAATCAAGCATGGCATAAGAAACTATAATACCTAGTTGTCATTGCAAACATGTTTATTCATAATAGGCTGAATCAGGAACAATGAACTAACCATATTTACAAAAACAGGAGAGGTCGAGTTCATACCGGCTTTTCTCATCTCAGTCAGTCTATCATATATCGTCATAATTGCCTTTCACTTGCACGACCGAATGATGTGAATAATAATAGTGCATGTGCATTGGACTAAGCTAGAATCTGCAAGCATTCAATAAACAGGAGAAGACAAGGCAATATGGGCTCTTTTGTCAGATCAACATTAATGCATATAAGAGTCACTTCAACAATTTAATCATGGTCTTCTCCTATTGACTCCCAAAGAAAAGAAAAGAAATAAAACTATTTACACGGGAAAGTGATACGTCTCCAACGTATCTATAATTTTTGATTGCTCCATGCTATAGTATCTACTATTTTGGGCAATATTGGGCTTTATTTTCCACTTTTATATTATTTTTGGGACTAACCTATTAACCGGAGGCCCAACCCAGATTTGCTGTTTTATGCCTATTTTAGTGTTTTGAAGAAAAGGAATATCAGACGGAGTCGAAACGGAATGAAATCAATTGTAGAAGTTATTTTTGGAAGGAAACACACCTGATGGACTTGGACCCCACGTCAAGGAAGGAACGAGGTGCTCACGAGGGTGGGGGGCGCTCCCCCTAGGGCGCCCCCTGTCTCGTGGGGCCCTCGTGGCTCCCCTGACGTACTTCTTCCACCTATATAACTCCACGTACCCTAAAACTTCCAGAACGAAAGAATAAATCGGGAGTTCCGCCGCCAGAAGCCTCCGTAGCCACCAAAAGCCAATCTAGACCCGTTCCGGCACCCTGCCGGAGGGGGCAATCCTTCTCCGGTGGCCATCTTCATCATCCCGGTGCTCTCTATGACGAGGAGGGAGTAGTTCTCCCTCGGGGCTGAGGGTATGTACCAATAGCTATGTGTTTGATCTCTCTCTCTCTCTCGTGTTCTTGATTTGGCACGATCTTGATGTATCACGAGCTTTGCTATTATAGTTGGATCTTATGTTTCTCCTCCCCCTCTTTTCTTTTGTAATGAATTGAGTTTTCCCCTTGAAGTAATATTATCGGATTGAGTCTTTAAAGACTTGAGAACACTTGATGTATGTCTTGCCGTGGATATCTGTGGTGACAATGGGATACTAGGTACCACTTGATGTATGTTTTGGTGACCAACTTGTGGGTTCCGCCCATGAACCTATGCATAGGGGTTGGCACACGTTTTTGTCGTGATTCTCCGGTAGAAACTTTGGGGCACTCTTTGAGGTTCTATGTGTTGGTTGAATAGATGAATTGAGATTGTGTGATGCATATCATATAATCATGCCCATGGATACTTGAGGTGACATTGGAGTATCTAGGTGACATTAGGGTTTTGGTTGATTTGTGTCTTAAGGTGTTATTCTAGTACGAACTCTAGGGCTGTTTGTGACACTTATAGGAATAGCCCAATGGATTGATTGGAAAGAATAACTTTGAGGTGGTTTCATACCCTACCATAATCTCTTCATTCGTTCTCCGCTATTAGTGACTTTGGAGTGACTCTTTGTTGCATGTTGAGGGTTAGTTATGTGATCCAATTATGTTAGTATTGTTGAGGGAACTCAGACTAGCGAAAGTATGAACCCTAGGCCTTGTTTACCATCATTGCAATACCATTTACGCTCACTTTTATCACTTGCTACCTTGTTGTTTTTATTATTTCAGATTACAAAAGCTATTATCTACTATCCATATACCACTTGTATCACCATCTCTTCGCCGAACTAGTGCACCTATACAAATTACCATTGTATTGGGTGTGGGGACACAAGAGACTCTTTGTTATTTGGTTGCGGGGTTGCTTGAGAGAGACCATCTTCATCCTACGCCTCCTACGGATTGATAAACCTTAGGTCATCCACTTGAGGGAAATTTGCTACTGTCCTACAAACCTCTGCACTTGGAGGCCCAACAACGTCTACAAGAAGAAGGTTGTGTAGTAGACATCAAGCTCTTTTCTGGCGCCGTTGCCGCGGAGGTTAGCGCTTGAAGGTATATCTTTAGTTTCTTGTTTTATCACTAGTTTAGTTTATCAAAGAAAACTATAAAAAATGGAATTGAGTTTGTCTCATACGCTTCACCTTTTTAATATCTTTCGTGAGTATGATGGAAAGGATAATTGTGCTCAAGTGCTAGAAGAAGAAATCTATGAAATGTTTGGCACTAAATATTTGAATGATGAGCATGATTGCAATGTTGTTAGTATGAATTCCTTGAATATCCATGATGCTAATGATATGCAAATCCACAAGCTTGGGGAAGCTATGTTTGATGAAGATGATATTTTTTGTCCCCCAAGCTTTGATGAGCAAATTTATTATGATGAAAGCATGCCTCCTATCTATGATGATTATTGTGATGACACGTATGCTTTAAAGAATAATAATAACAATGAACCTTGTCATCTTGATCTTAATTTTCAATCACATGATAGTTATTTTGTTGAGTTTGCTCCCACTATTATTCATGAGAAGAATTTTGCTTGTGTGGAGAGTAGTAAATTTTCTATGCTTGTAGATCATGAAAAGAATGCTTTAAGTGCTGGTTATATTGTTGAATTCATTCATGATGCTACTGATAATTATTATGAGGGAGGAACATATGCTTGTAGGAATTGCAATAATACCAAGTTTTCTCTCTATGTGCTTAAAGTTTTGAAGTTATGCTTGTTTTACCTTCCTATGCAAGTTGATCCTTGTTCCCACAAGTTGTTTGCTCACAAAATCCCTATGCATAGGAAGCATGTTATAATTAAATGTGCTAGTCATATTCTTCATGATGCTCTCTTTATGTTTCAATTCTTATCCTTTCTGTGAGCATCATTGAAATCATCATGCCTAGCTAGGGGCATTAAACGATAGCGCTTGTTGGGAGGCAATCCAATTTCATTTTAGTTCCTTGCTTTTTGTTCCTTCTTAGTAATAAATAATCCATCTAGCCTCTTTTTAGATGT
Source organism: Triticum aestivum (assembly GCF_018294505.1). Classification (NCBI taxonomy): domain Eukaryota; kingdom Viridiplantae; phylum Streptophyta; class Magnoliopsida; order Poales; family Poaceae; genus Triticum; species Triticum aestivum. The sequence continues at coordinate 417,102,809 of NC_057800.1, forward strand.
GGTTTTATGTGTTTAATTAGTGTTTGTGCCAAGTAGAACCGTTGGGAAGACTTGGGGAAAGTCTTGTTGAACTTGCTGTAAAAAACAGAAACTTTAGCGCTCACGAGAACTGCTGTCATTTTTATTTGAAGAGTGATATTTAGTTAATTATTTTTTAAGATGATTAACAGATAAATTCCTCAGGTCCATAAATTTATTTGATAATTTTATGAGTTCCATAAGTATACGTTTGATCCAGATTACTACAGACTGTTCTGTTTTTGACAGATTCTGTTTTTCATGTGTTGTTTACTTATTTTGATGAATCTATGGCTAGTAAAATAGTTTATAAACCATAGAGAAGTTGTAATACAGTAGGTTTAACACCAATATAAATAAAGAATGAGTTCATTACAGTACCTTGAAGTGGTGATTTATTTTCTTATACTAATGGAGCTTACGAGTTTTCTGTTAAGTTTTGTGTTGTGAAGTTTTCAAGTTTTGGGTAAGGATTCGATGGACTATGGAATAAGGAGTGGCAAGAGCCTAAGATTGGGGATACCCAAGGCACCCCAAGGTAATATTCAAGGACAACCAAGATCCTAAGCTTGGGGATGCCCCGGAAGGCATCCCCTCTTTCGTCTTCGTTCATCGGTAACTTTACTTGGAGCTATAATTTTATTCACCACGTGATATGTGTTTTGCTTGGAGCGTCAATTTATTTTGTTAGTATTTGTTTTCTGTTATTTATAAATTTTTTTTGCATCTTTTATTTCAATAAAAATGGCATTTATAGCCTTTACTATGCCTATTTTAGAAGTCCACATGTTGCTGTTTGAAAACAGAAAGTTTACCGCTGTTGCAATAATTCCCTAGAAAAGTCAGAATGTGATAAAATGTTGAAACCTTTTGCATATTAAGCTATGATAAATTTACTACAGTGGGAATTTTCTTTCATAATTTTTGGAGCTAGGAAAGTATGGATGTTGCAGCATTCTTTACAGACTATCCTGTTTAGGCAGATTGCTGTTATGTTTGCATTGTTTGCATATGTTTGCTTCTTTAATGATTCTATTTGAGGATAGGACTATTAAATATGCAGAGGCCTTTAGTATGCAATGTTATGAGAGGAATTAAGGAGACACAAAGGCTCAAGCTTGGGGATTCCCAAGGCACCCCAAGATAATATTTCAAGAAGTCTCAAGCATCTAAGCTTGGGGATGCCCCGGTTGGCATCCTACCTTTCTTCTTCAACAATTATCGGTTAGTATCGGTTGATCCTAAGTTTTTGCTTCTTCACATGATGTTTGCTATTCTTAGAGTGTCATTTTATTTTGCTTTGCTTGCTGTTTGAATAGAATACCAAGATCTGAAATTATTAAATGTTAGAGAGTCTTCACATAGTTGCATAATTATTCGACTACTCATTGATCTTCACTTATATCTTTCGGAGTACTTTGTCATTTCCTCTAGTGCTTCACTTATATCATTTTAGAGCATGGTGGTAGTTTTATTTTGAATAAATAGATGAACTCTCATGCTTCACTTATATTATTTTGAGAGTCTTAAATAGCATGGTAATTTGCTTAAAATCCTAATATGCTAGGTATTCAAGAATAATAAAAATTCTCTTATGAGTGTGTTGAATACTAAGAGAAGTTTGATGCTTGATGATTGTTTTGAGATATGGAGATGGTGATATTAGAGTCATTCTAGTTGAGTGGTTATGAATTTGAGAGATACTTGTGTTGAAGTTTGTGATTCTCGTAGCATGCACGTATGGTGAACCGTTATGTAACGAAGTCGGAGCATGAGGTGTTTATTGATTGTCTTCCTTATGAGTGGCGGTCGGGGACGAGCGATGGTCTTTTCCTACCAATCTATCCCCCTAGGAGCATGCGTGTAGTACTTTGTTTCGATAACTAATAGATTTTTGCAATAAGTATGTGAGTTCTTTATGATTAATGTTGAGTCCATGGATTATACGCACTCTCACCCTTCCACCATTGCTAGCCTCTCTAGTACCGTGCAACTTTCACTGGTACCATACACCCACCATATATCTTCCTCAAAACAGCCACCATACCTACCTATTATGGCCTTTCCATAGCCATTCCGAGATATATTTCCATGCAACTTTCCACCATTCCGTTCATCATGACACATTCATCATTGTCATATTGCTTAGCATGATCATGTAGTTGACATAGTATTTGTGGCAAAGCCACTGTTCATAATTCTTTTATACTTGTCACTCTTGATTCATTGCATATCCCGGTACACCGCCGGAGGCATTCATATAGAGTCATATCTTGTTCTAGTATCAAGTTGTATCATTGAGTTGTAAATAAATAGAAGTGTGATGATCATCATTAATAGAGCATTGTCCCAAATAAAAAAAAGAAAGGCCAAATAAAAAAAGAAAGGAAAAAAAGGCCAAATAAAAAAAGGCCAAAAAAGGGGACAATGCTACTATCCTTTTACCACACTTGTGCTTCAAAGTAGCACCATGATCTTCATGATAGAGAGTCTCCTATGTTGTCACTTTCATATACTAGTGGGAATCTTTCATTATAGAACTGTCAGGACCCCGACTCAATGCCACATCGATCTAGCATGTAACACCTCATATCACTTTGCGGCCTCACGCACGGTATTCCCACGGGTGTCGCCTTACCTTTGCCCGGGACCGTTTGCGTCTTTTGGCACACATATATGATAGTGTCGCTAGCATCCATATGATAAGGAGCCCGGGCTGACATGGCTAGTCGTAAATCCAAAGTGGCACCAACTTACAGGGACAGGCATCCATGACCCAGCATCGAACGTGTCGGTCATCAGCGAGTGAATCCAGGCTGTAGCACTGGGCTAGCAGGACTCCGGTGAACCGAGCTGTAGCGGGCTAACAGGACTCCGGTAGTCATCGCGTGACATTTCCCCGAAGGGACAGACACAGGAACGAAGAAGGACACATGCCGGCCAGCCTAAGTGTTCCGGAGCAGTAGCAAGCTACCATGGCTCAGTGGAAACACTAGGAGACATTTCCCGGTAAGAGAGGCTACTAAGGATAAACAACTAGATAGTCAGATCCCACACATACCAAGCATTTCAATAACATACACACAATATGCTCGATATGTGTAAATACAACATGGCATCACAACATGACTCTACAACTCAAGTATTTATTCATTAGGCTCCGAGGAGCGAGATATTACAAACTTAGGTCTCATGACCCAACACTCAGAGCATACAAGTCAAAGCACAAGCGGAAGCTATCATGTCTGAGTACAGACATCTAGAAATGAAAATGGCTGAGAAGCCTGACTATCTACCAGATCCTGCCGAGGGCACAAGATCGTAGCTGAGGTAACAAGCTAAACGTCGACGTCCACGTGGAACTACTAGTGAGACTGAAGTCTCTCTGCAAAAACATAAATTAAGCAACGTGAGTACAAATGTACCCAGCAAGACTTACATCAGAACTAACTATATATGCATCATTATCAACAAGGGGATGGTGGAGTTTGACTGCAGCAAGCCAGCTTTGACTCGGTGGCTAACCTGAACTACGACTGCAAGTAACTCTTTTGAGGTGGCGCACACGAGTCCACATATTCACCATATCAATACACCACTATGGATCCGCTCCCGTCTCCCTACGAGAATGCCATCCATACCACTCACGCTTATCTTGCGTATTTTAGAGTATCCACTTTCACTTGTCTATGAACTATGCAAGGGGTCCAAGTTTCCATATCCGAGGAATCCGGCTATTCGAATAGATAATGATAACCCTGCAGGGGTGTACTTCTTCACACACGCTTTCGCCACTTATCGCCCTGTACACGTCATGTACCTCGGCAACCTTCAAGTGGAAGCCGGGCGAGGGAATCGGCCACGACCTGACTAACCGAACAAGTCTCTAGTCCAGGTTTATCGCCTATTCGGGTTCCATCCGCAAGGAGATCCGGCCAGGGTGTCGCTTACGGCCCCAAACGATGTGAGCAGGGTTCCCAAGCCCACCAACCGGGTGCCACTTGGTACACCGTGCCACTGTGCCTAGTCTGTCCCAAGCCCACCTGTACCGGGTGCCACTTGGTAGACTACTAACACTACCTACAAACACCAGAAACTAGTTGCAACTCCTGGACAGAGATCATGTTGATTAATAAGTCGAGAGAGCTTGGAGCGCCCGGAGCTCAATGTGTGGTAGTAACTGATCATGGATCACAAACACAGAACTCAGTTCCTGAGGACGGCTGCAATGAGACAACCCACCATGTACTCCTACATGGCCTCTCACCGCTACCTTTACCAAATCGTGTTCATACACTTAGCTCACACACAGTGGGACATGTTCACACGCCTCTGATTCATCCCCGATGAATCAGACCTGACTCAACTCTAAGCAATAGCGGGCATGACAAACAAACATGAATGAGTAGGCACAACAGGGCTCAAACAACTCCTACTCATGCTAGTGGGTTTCATCTATTTACTGTGGCAATGACAGGTCATGCAAAGGATAAAGGGGTTCAGCTACCGCAGCAAGTAACAAATATGTCGTTGTTGTCCTAATGCAGTAAAAGAGAGCAGGAGCGAGAGAGTGGGATTGTATCGGAATGAACAAGGGGGTTTTGCTTGCCTGGCACTTCTGAAGATAACATTGAGTCTTCATCAGTGTCAACGATCACATCGTCGGTATCACGTCTATCGAAAGGGGGCAATCACCGGCAACTGAGGAAAAACACAATCAATGCAATGCACAATATGATGCATGAAGGTGACATGGCAATATGCTGTGGTTTGTGCTAATGCAACTAAAACCAGATTAAATGAAGTTGGTTTGAATCCAAGATTCAAACTCAAACTCCATATGTGGATATTTAAATGCCATTAATATGATTTGTGCTAAACAGCAGCTATAAGTTGTTCTAACATGCATGAAAATGGTACAGATGGATAGATTGGATTTTTCTGATCATTTTTCATATATAATTTATTTAATTTGGAGTTACGGTTGAATTTCTATGGTTTTTAGAAGTTTATACAATTTTGTGGAATTTTCTGAATAAAAATAAATCCAGAAAATGATTTATTGCGTCAGCACTAGGTCATGCTGATGTCAGCAGGTCAACTGGGCGCCCCAGGTCAAACCTGACCAGTGGGGTCCACTGGTCAGTGACACTACTAACTAACCGAATTAGTTAGTGTTAGGTTAAATACTAATCTAGGTTAATTAGCACTAACTAATCCTAACTAATAACTAACAGGGGCGGGTCCACACGTCAGTGACTTAGTGGGTTAGCTAAAAGTTAATTAGTACTAAGCTAACATTAGCAGGGCTCTGGGCCCACCTGTCAGTGAAACAGTGGCTAAAAAAATTAGAAAAAAAAACTAAACTAATTAACAGGGGGCTGGCCCCACCTGTCATCGACCCAGGGGAGGTCAAACCCCGGGTCAGTACGGTCAATCCCGCCGGTGGTTAGTCGCCGGTGGCAACAGACGCGGCGGAGAGCTCGGGCTCGCTCCTTCGGTGTCCAAATGGACGGAGGAGAGCGGCTACGGAGAGCTGGAGCTCACCCGCGCCCGTTTCAGCAACCAGCAGCAGCTAGGGCGGCTGGAGACGATGGCCTCGAGCTCGGCAGCGGCGGCCGGAGCTCGGGCGTGCTCGGGTTCGGCGTTACACGGCACGGCGAGATCAGCTGAGGGCCTCTACGGGTTACTGGGGTCGTCAGGAGCACTCGGAGGCAACGAGCGCAGGTGGAGGAGCTCGGGAGCACGAAGCTCACCGGCCATGGCGGACGGCGGCTTCGGGTGCTCGTGGGGCGGCGGCTACAGGGCGCGCGCGCGAGAGAGAGGTGAGGGGAAATGACGGCAAGCTCACAGGGAGGCAGCAGGGTGGCTCAGTGGGCTCGGGGACGCGCCAGACGTCGCGAATCGACGACGGTGAGCTTCGGTGGCCGGCGACGGGAACGGCGATGGTGGCGGCGTTGCAGCGCGTCCGGGACCTCGTGGCTCGGTGGAGAGGAAGAGGGGTCGAGGCGGAGCCTTTGGGCTAGTCGGGGAAGCGAGGGAGGCCCGGTGGCCGTGGTGGCAGTGGTCGGCGGCAACGAGCGCGCTCGGGCGCGAGAGGGGGAGAGAGCAGAGGAGAGGAACGAGGGAGAGAGTGAGGGGCGGTCGAGGGGGAGTGCGTGGCGTCGCGAAGGAAGGCCAGGGTGATGAGGGGGCAGCAGGAGGTGGCCAAGGGAAGGAGGAGGTGGCCGGGGCGGCGTCGGTGCTCGCCACCGAGCAGCTTCGGTGCGAGGGGGAGGAAGACGACAGAGAGGAAGAGGTGGGCTGGGCCGCTGGGGGAGCTGGGCCGGCTGGGCTGGACAGGTAAGCGCCAGGTAAGTTGCTGGGCTTCTCTCCTTTTTTTAATTTTTCTGTTCTGTTTGTTTTATTAATTTATTTTGTCACTGTTTTGAATTTAAAATAATTCAAACAATGCCAAAAACTCCTCTGAATATTTTTATTTTGCTAGATGGACTTTTCCAAAAGCTTATAAAATATTTCAGGGATATTTGAAATTATATTCTAATTATATGAATATAATTCAAATTCAAATGGCTAATGAATTAAATTCAAAGTCCCAAAAATAAATCCTTAAAAATGTTCAATATTTTGGTTGGGACCAGAACCCTTGCCAAAAATTATCAAACATTTAAGAAGAGCATTTTGGAACAATGAATGAGATTTTTAGGGTTTTTTGCCCTTCTTTTATTTAGGGTTTTGAGGCTTCCAATTTCCCTCAGTTCAAGTTTCAAAAATTTAAACATGATGCAAACACCAGGCAGCACCAGAAGCTAGGGATGTGACAACTCACCCCCACTAAACAAGAATCTCGTCTCGAGATTCAAGCATAGGGTAAGATGAAGGGGAAACGCAAACTAGTATAATCTTCACGATCCAGGTTGCACTTTGAATGAACGTTGATTCGATCACCATCATTGTCTCGAAGTCTTGCTCTGAGAACTCCAACCAACATGACAACGAGAGGAGAAGGGAACTCTAGAAGGATCAATCTTCTTGAAGGTCGAACAACTCAGGATTAACTCACAGAATGAGGCAGAACAAAATCTCTCGAACTGAGACACGAAGCACACATCTAGAGGGATGGAGTGGAACAGATGACGAGGGTTCACTAGGTAGACAACAATTCTACACCTAAGAAGGTGGTAAACGATTGTCAACGTAGCGAGGAGTTGAGTTGCCATGATACCACGACGAAACATCCTGGAGGAGGGTGATTTGTAGATTATTACCCTAAGTGGCAAAAAGAATTACCTTTGATTCAAAGATCATTGAAACTCTTTAAACCAGCCTAAGGCAATTTTCGAGCGATCATTTGGAGGGGGTCGGTAGAATGGCATACTCGAACTTGGATGATGTGGATTACCTTGTTGAAGACAACGTAATGGATGAATTTTCTTACCACCGGAAATGGAAGAGACCCATGATAGAATGGCACATTGGTGGTGCAAGCTGGGAACAAAATGCAAATGCTGGGAATGATTCTGGTAACTGGGGAAGAACCCAACAATAGAGAGTGAATTCACTGTTTGAAAGGTCGTAGCATTGCCGAGGAAACTGAGAGGAATCCCAGTTAGTGCCGATGATAACACGTAGCGCTTGTGCGTGCTCTCAAGAACTTGAGCATTTCCATATTCATCAAGGTTTTACCAACATCCGTGTCAAGGGTCCGGTAACACAACTTACTACTATGATGAATGGTGATGGAGGATGCAGATGCAAAGGAAGATAACACCTTCTCAGATTTCACCTTAACAAGGCCAAGGGGACGAAATCTGGATGATCGACCGAGAGACATTTAGCACTCCGCTTCTAATGTTCTCCTTGATGTGCTAGTGTAACCCATTCATAGATATGGTTTGATATCTAGAACATCAAGTAAAAGGTCGGACTTCGGAACACAGAAATCCATAGGGGCAACTAGGAAGTAAATCCTACGAAATCCCTATGGGGAGGTGGTCAACTTCTTCAATCAAGACACTACAATAATAGGTCTTTCGGCTGGGTGTGTTGGCCATGACATCCACCTTACCGGTTATCGAGGGACCAATATTATAGTTCTTGGGAAGTGTTCCAAACCATCATATCTGCCTGAGATTCAGATCTGGTTGGTGTCAGGATATTCCAGACTCATCGAGTCTAGGAAGAAAAACGAAAGTTTGCAACACAAATCGACAAGATGACGTTGCGAGATTCTCCGGAAATGAACTACGATAGCGAGCTCCAAAACATGAGCTGGTTCTGCTACACACATGTGAACACGCTGTCCCAGACAAGCATGACCACATAGTAGTCTTATAATAAAACACTACCGAATTCAGGTGGGGAACCATCATCGAGGATATCGAAGTCTTTACGCAAGTCCATGGATTAGATCCCAAGCATAGACTTCTTTTCCTTGAACAAGTCAATCAGTGGCTTGGTGTGCTAGGATATACATATGGAATGAAGATGATCAATCTAACAGACCACAGAATTCTTCGCACGTGCATGACTGACTTGGGACGATTCCAAAGGAGGTAAAAAACATGCTTTCTCGAATTCACGGCGGCAACTTGCATCAGATGCACATGAACTGGAGGAAGTCACTTCTTTTCATCCAAACAAATGCTTCACGAATGGGGCATGAAGAAAATGCTTACATGAGTTTCCAACACTAGCTTAATGTTCAACAAAATCATGGAGGAGATAAGGATGTTGTCAATGGGCTCAACAACAATTCATCCGGGTTCCCTTTTAAAGGAATTCCATAGTTAAGTGAACACGGTGATAGCATTGGTCAGACCAAAGAATATAATGGTGTATGCTCGAGGAAAAACCACGAGTAAGACAACATTACGAATATCGTTGGTTCTGATTTGATTTGACGATAGCCCATACTCAATCAAAGGTTTAGGTAAGATAATAGATCCAACAATTGATCACGAGGATCAACCAATAAAGATATCATCTTTCTCCAACACACACAACCACAAGATATCCCTTTTGAGAAATGAACTAAGTTGGGCAAGCTTTTATCTTCCAACTCTCCAAGTTGCTATTCAGCTTAACCATCTAGCTCAGGGGTATCCAACACAGACTCTTGGAGAAGGGGTGGTTTACAGGAATAAACCAACTTGATCACGAACTCAACATAGCGGTCAGGTGACAACCTGGTAATACTTCCGAGAAGATATTCAGAAAATCACGAACCACCGATATGTTACTAAGCTCGAGAACAATCTCGCTTTTCAGGGCAAGACGATATGATCAAATAAGCAAGGATTGGCACTATCCTAACTCACTGATCGGAGAGTGCACCAGAAATAAGGACTAGGTAGCACAATCAACCTTAGGGTGACGATTCAATAATCAACACGCTAGGAATGAGGTTATCGTCCATTTAACTACCAAGCAATGGAGTTGCTAGCAGTATTGATTTCACCCACCACGATTTACTTGTCGGCATTCCGGTTACAATAACACAGGAACCGAGAAATGAATAATGATGGAGAGAAGTATCACTGTGTCAAGAGTTCATAGGATGGTGTGCAATTCCTATAACAATCCCGATATAAAGATGGTAATACTCCAAGGTAGAACAGAGCAAAAACTGGATTAGCATTTTGATCTGCGGAGCACAACTTCTTTGACCCAATCCTGGATATGGAAGAGGTACTGGAGTTTGTTTCTCCAAGTCATTCAGGATTAGAATGGCTTGACGGACCACAAGAGTAATAGGCATCGATAATGATTGCACACATACTCTTGACTATCAATTGACAGACGAGGGTCAGAAGACAACTAAAGAGGGACAACTCAAAGGAACATACGATTTTCTGAGTTGGGGATGCATGGTTTAGCATGTCGAACGAAGTTCAACATATTTCTTCCGGATAACCCATGCAAAGAGATAGGACTGGCAGAGTCACGATTTATGAATGGAGAACTCCTCAAGAGTACTCCGATTGTGATCTTTTGATTCAACAAACTACTGCCACAAATGGTTCATAGTATTTGGAAGAAGGGAAATACCACGAACATCGGGGACTAATGCAAGGGTTACTAATAACCTAAAGGAACGAGCAAAACTATCAACATGAAGCAAGTAGGGTGAATCTCGGGTTCAAAACCCAGGAGTAGAATACCTACTACTAAGTGGCATCACGGGATGCTTTCGAGGATAAAGGCCAGAATCATCACACTGGGACACAAATCATGGCTAAATTACTAGATGATCCCCTAAGACACCTAGGGTCGTAATACCAGCTCCAACATATATGTCAAGGCAATAAAGTACCTCAACTCACCGATTAGTGTGGTAAATCTGGCCCAAAGGAACATCGAAACGGGAGGAAGGAATTTGCAAATTGCTTCAAACTATTTAGAAACCTGGGATGACTCGGACAGCATAACGGCTGTAAATGCTCAGAAAAGATTTGAGACATTCACAAAAATGGTGGCATAACCACTCAGAAGCACAATATCAAGGTTTGGAGATCAACAGTTAACATACAGAAATAGTAGGAACTAAACAGAGGCTTAAGTCCAACAATCTTATAAGTCTACGGATAAGTAACACGTGATCCTGATAGAAAGAAGAGATAGCCTAGTTCTTAATCCCCGTAGGAAAGATAAGATGACTCAGATCAGAAGGCATGAGATGTAAGGAGTAAAAAGAGCCTTATGTTCCATCCCACAATCAATTCCCTTATATAACTAAAGAATTTCTAGACTCAACTTTGACCAATTTGGCTTGGTAATCCTACAGGCAGTCAAGCTCTAATACCAACGCTGTCAGGACCCCGACTCAATGCCACATTGATCTAGCATGTAACACCTCATATCACTTTGCGGCCTCACGCACGGTATTCCCACGGGTGTCGCCTTACCTTTGCCCGGGACCGTTTGCGTCTTTTGGCACACGTATATGATAGTGTCGCTAGCATCCATATGATAAGGAGCCCGGGCTGACATGGCTAGTCGTAAACCCAAAGTGGCACCAACTTACAGGGACAGGCATCCATGACCCAACATCGAACGTGTCAGTCATCAGCGAGTGAATCCAGGCTGTAGCACTGGGCTAGCAGGACTCCGGTGAACCGGGCTGTAGCGGGCTAACAGGACTCCGGTAGTCATCGCGTGACATTTCCCCGAAGGGACAGACACAGGAACGAAGAAGGACACATGCCGGCCAGCCTAAGTGTTCCGGAGTAGTAGCAAGCTACCATGGCTCAGTGGAAACACTAGGAGACATTTCCCGGTAAGATAGGCTACTAAGGATAAACAACTAGATAGTCAGATCCCACACATACCAAGCATTTCAATAACATACACACAATATGCTCGATATGTGTAAATACAACATGGCATCACAACATGACTCTACAACTCAAGTATTTATTCATTAGGCTCCGAGGAGCGAGATATTACAAACTTAGGTCTCATGACCCAACACTCAGAGCATACAAGTCAAAGCACAAGCGGAAGCTATCATGTCTGAGTACAGACATCTAGAAATGAAAATGGCTGAGAAGCCTGACTATCTACCAGATCCTGCCGAGGGCACAAGATCGTAGCTGAGGTAACAAGCTAAACGTCGAAGTCCACGTGGAACTACTAGTGAGACTGAAGTCTCTCTACAAAAACATAAATTAAGCAACGTGAGTACAAATGTACCCAGCAAGACTTACATCAGAACTAACTACATATGCATCATTATCAACAAGGGGATGGTGGAGTTTGACTGCAGCAAGCCAGCTTTGACTCGGTGGCTAACCTGCACTACGACTGCAAGTAACTCTTTTGAGGTGGCGCACACGAGTCCACATATTCACCATATCAATACACCACTATGGATCCGCTCCCGTCTCCCTACGAGAACGCCATCCATACCACTCACGCTTATCTTGCGTATTTTAGAGTATCCACTTTCACTTGTCTATGAACTATGCAAGGGGTCCAAGTTTCCATATCCGAGGAATCCGGCTATTCGAATAGATAATGATAACCCTGCAGGGGTGTACTTCTTCACACACGCTTTCGCCACTTATCGCCCTGTACACGTCATGTACCTCGGCAACCTTCAAGCGGAAGCCGGGCGAGGGAGTCGGCCATGACCTGACTAACCGAACAAGTCTCTAGTCCAGGTTTATCGCCTATTCGGGTTCCATCCGCAAGGAGATCCGGCCGGGGTGTCGCTTACGGCCCCAAACGATGTGAGCAGGGTTCCCAAGCCCACCAACCGAGTGCCACTTGGTACACCGTGCCACTGTGCCTAGTCTGTCCCAAGCCCACCTGTACCGGGTGCCACTTGGTAGACTACTAACACTACCTACAAACACCAGAAACTAGTTGCAACTCCTGGACAGAGATCATGTTGATTAATAAGTCGAGAGAGCTTGGAGCGCCCGGAGCTCAATGTGTGGTAGTAACTGATCATGGATCACAAACATAGAACTCAGTTCCTGAGGACGGCTGCAATGAGACAACCCACCATGTACTCCTACATGGCCTCTCACCGCTACCTTTACCAAATCGTGTTCATACACTTAGCTCACACACAGTGGGACATGTTCACACGCCTCTGATTCATCCTCGATGAATCAGACCTGACTCAACTCTAAGCAATAGCGGGCATGACAAACAAACATGAATGAGTAGGCACAACAGGGCTCAAACAACTCCTACTCATGCTAGTGGGTTTCATCTATTTACTGTGGCAATGACAGGTCATGCAAAGGATAAAGGGGTTCAGCTACCGCAGCAAGTAACAAATATGTCGTTGTTGTCCTAATGCAGTAAAAGAGAGCAGGAGCGAGAGAGTGGGATTGTATCGGAATGAACAAGGGGGTTTTGCTTGCCTGGCACTTCTGAAGATAACATTGAGTCTTCATCAGTGTCAACGATCACATCGTCGGTATCACGTCTATCGAAAGGGGGCAATCACCGGCAACTGAGGAAAAACACAATCAATGCAATGCACAATATGATGCATGAAGGTGACATGGCAATATGCTGTGGTTTGTGCTAATGCAACTAAAACCAGATTAAATGAAGTTGGTTTGAATCCAAGATTCAAACTCAAACTCCATATGTGGATATTTAAATGCCATTAATATGATTTGTGCTAAACAGCAGCTATAAGTTGTTCTAACATGCATGAAACTGGTACAGATGGATAGATTGGATTTTTCTGATCATTTTTCATATATAATTTATTTAATTTGGAGTTACGGTTGAATTTCTATGGTTTTTAGAAGTTTATACAATTTTATGGAATTTTCTAAATAAAAATAAATCCAGAAAATGATTTATTGCGTCAGCACTAGGTCATGCTGATGTCAGCAGGTCAACTGGGCGCCCCAGGTCAAACCTGACCAGTGGGGTCCACTGGTCAGTGACACTACTAACTAACCGAATTAGTTAGTGTTAGGTTAAATACTAATCTAGGTTAATTAGCACTAACTAATCCTAACTAATAACTAACAGGGGCGGGTCCACACGTCAGTGACTTAGTGGGTTAGCTAAAAGTTAATTAGTACTAAGCTAACATTAGCAGGGCTCTGGGCCCACCTGTCAGTGAAACAGTGGCTAAAAAAATTAGAAAAAAAACTAAACTAATTAACAGGGGGCTGGCCCCACCTGTCATCGACCCAGGGGAGGTCAAACCCCGGGTCAGTAGGGTCAATCCCGCCGGCGGTTAGTCGCCGGTGGCAACAGACGCGGCAGAGGGCTCGGGCTCGCTCCTTCGGCGTCCAAATGGACAGAGGAGAGCGGCTACGGAGAGCTGGAGCTCACCCGCGCCCGTTTCAGCAAGCAGCAGCAGCTAGGGCGGCCGGAGACGATGGCCTCGAGCTCGGCAGCGGCGGCCGGAGCTCGGGCGTGCTCGGGTTCGGCGTTACACGGCACGGCGAGATCAGCTGAGGGCCTCTACGGGTTACTGGGGTCGTCAGGAGCACTCGGAGGCAACGAGCGCAGGTGGAGGAGCTCGGGAGCACGAAGCTCACCGGCCATGGCGGACGGCGGCTTCGGGTGCTCGTGGGGCGGCGGCTACAGGGCGCGCGCGAGAGAGAGAGGTGAGGGGAAACGACGACAAGCTCACAGGGAGGCAGCAGGGTGGCTCAGTGGGCTCGGGGACGCGCCAGACGTCGCGAATCGACGACGGTGAGCTTCGGTGGCCGACGACGGGAACGGTGATGGTGGCGGCGTTGCAGCACGTCCGGGACCTCGTGGCTCGGTGGAGAGGAAGAGGGGCCGAGGCGGAGCCTTTGGGCTAGTCGGGGAAGCGAGGGAGGCCCGGTGGCCGTGGTGGCAGTGGTCGGCGGCGACGAGCGCGCTCGGGCGCGAGAGGGGGAGAGAGCAGAGGAGAGGAACGAGGGAGAGTGAGGGGCGGTCGAGGGGGAGTGCGTGGCGTCGCGGAGGAAGTCCAGGGCGATGAGGGGGCAGCAGGAGATGATACTATGAACTTGAGGTTGTTTCCTCGTAATGTTTACCGTATGCTCCTTAGCATTAACATGAAAAGTGGCATTGCCTTTAGTGCAATCAATAACAGCCCCTGCAGTATTCAAAAAGGGTCTTCCAAGAATAATAGACATACTATCGTCCTCGGGAATATCAAGAATAACAAAGTCCGTTAAAATAGTAATGTTTGCAACTACAACAGGCACATCCTCACAAATACCGACAGGTATAGCAGTTGATTTATCAGCCATTTGCAAAGATATTTCAGTAGGTGTTAACTTATTCAAATCAAGTCTACGATATAAACAGAGAGGCATAACACTAACACCGGCTCCAAGATCACATAAAGTAGTTTTAACATAGTTTCTTTTAATGGAGCATGGTATAGTGGGTACTCCTAGATCTCCAAGTTTCTTTGGTATTCCACCCTTAAAAGTATAATTAGCAAGCATGGTGGAAATTTCAGCTTCTGGTATTTTTCTTTTATTAGTAACAATTTCTTTCACATACTTAGCATAAGGATTCATTTTGAGCATATCAGTTAATCGCATACAAAAAAAGATAGGTCTAATCATTTCAGCAAAGCGCTCAAAATCCTCATCATCCGCTTTCTTGGATGGTTTGGGAGGAAAAGGCATGGGTTTCTGAACCCATGGTTCTCTTTCATTTCCGTGTTTCCTAGCAACAAAGTCTTTCTTATCATAACGTTGATTCTTTGATTGTGGGTTATCAAGATCAACAACAGGGTAAATTTCTATATCATTATCATTACTAGGTTGAGCATCATCATGAACATTATCATTAACATTATCACTAGTTTCAGGTTCATTACCAGATTGTGTTTCAGCATCAGAAATAGAAATATCATTTGGATTCTCAGGTGTTTCAATAATAGGTTCACTAGAAGCATGCAAAGTCCTATCATTTTACTTTTTCTTCCTTTTAGAAGGACTAGGTGCATCCACATTATTTCTCTAAGAATCTTGCTCAATTCTCTTAGGGTGGCCTTTAGGATACAGAGGTTCCTGAGTAGTTCTACCAGTTCTAGTAGCCACTCTAACAGCATAATCATTATTCTTACTATTCAATTCATTGAGAAAATCATTTTAGGCTTTAAGTACTTGTTCTACTTGAGTGGTAACCATAGAAGCATGTTTACTAATAAGTTTAAGTTCACCTTTGACATTAGCCATATAATCACCCAAGTGCTCGAGCATATTGGAATTGTATTTCAATTGTCTACCAAATTAAAATCTTCTTGCTTAGCCATAAATTTATCAAACTCATCTAAACATGGGCTAGCAAACTTAGTAAATAGAACTTCAGCTTTATCATATCTATAAAGAGAATTTACCTTTACTACCTGTGTCGGGCTATCAAGACAATGAGTTTATTCAATAGGTAATGGATTATGGTCATAGGTTTCTTCAACAGGCGGTAAATTAAGACCATGTATTTCTTTAATAGGAGGTAAATTCTTAACATATTCAGCTTTAATACCTTTTTCT
This sequence comes from Triticum aestivum, assembly GCF_018294505.1. Taxonomy (NCBI): domain Eukaryota; kingdom Viridiplantae; phylum Streptophyta; class Magnoliopsida; order Poales; family Poaceae; genus Triticum; species Triticum aestivum. The sequence continues at coordinate 417,118,813 of NC_057800.1, forward strand.
TTGATAGATTTCTTTGCCTCTTGCATATCTTCAGGACTGAGAAATAGAATACCCCTTTTTCGGAGTTGGTTTAGGAATAGGCTCAGGAGCTGGCTCAGGAAGTGTCCAATTACTTTCATTTGTCAACATATTATTCAATAGAATTTCAGCTTCATCCGGTGTTCTTTCCCTAAAAACAGAACCAACACAACTATCTAGGTAATCTGTGGAAGCATCGGTTAGTCCATTATAAAAGATATCAAGTATTTCATTTTTCTTAAGAGGATGATCAGGCAAAGCATTAAGTTACTTGAGAAGCCTCCCCCAAGCTTGTGGGAGACTCTCTTCTTCAATTTGCACAAAATTATATATATCCCTTAAGGCAGCTTGTTTCTTATGAGCAGGGAAATATTTAGCAGAGAAGTATAAATCATATCCAGGGGACTACGCACACAACCAGGATCAAGAGAATTAAACCATATCTAAGCATCACCCTTTAGTGAGAACGGAAATATTTTAAGGATATAAAAGTAACGAGTTCTCTCATCATTAATGAACAGGGTAGCTATATCATTTAATTTAGTAAGATGTGCCACAACAGTTTCAGATTCATAGCCATGAAAATGATCAGATTCAACCAAAGTAATTATATCAGGATCAACAGAGAATTCATAATCCTTATCAGTAACAAAGATAGGTGAAGTAGCAAAAGCAAGGTTAGGTTTCATCCTAGCATTAAGAGATTGCTGCTTCCATTTAGCTAATAACCTCTTGAGTTTGTATCTATATTTGCAAGGTAAAATAGCCAAAGAAGCTTCTTTTTCAAAAACATAACCCTCGGGAATAACAGGTGAGTCTTCATCATCACTTTCATCAATATTATTAGATTCAATATTTTCATTCTCTCTAACCCTAGCAAGTTGTTCATCAAGAAATTCACCAAGTGGCACAGTAGTATCAAGCATAGAAGTTGTTTCATCATAAGTATCATGCATAGCATAAGTGGCATCATCAATAACATTCGACATATCAGAACGAATAGCAGAAGCAAGTTTAGGTGTCGCAAGCTTACTCAAAACAGAAGGTGAATCAAGTGCAGAGCTAGATGGCAGTTCCTTACCTTCCCTCGTAGTTGAGGGATAAATCTATGTTTTTGGATCTCTCAAGTTCTTCATAATGATAAGCAGATATAAATCCCAAGTGACTCAAAGAATAGAGCTATGCTCCCCGGCAACGGCGCCAGAAAATAGTCTTGATAACCCACAAGTATAGGGGATCGCAACAATTTTCGAGGGTAGAGTATTCAACCCAAATTTATTGATTCGACACAAGGGGAGCCAAAGAATATTCTCAAGTATTAGCAGCTGAGTTGTCAATTCAACCACACCTGGAAACTTAATATCTGCAGCAAAGTATTTAGTAGCAAAATAATATGATAGTAGTGGTAGCGGTAGCAAAAGGTAATGATAACAAAAGTGATGTTTTTGGTATTTTGTAGTGATGATAGCAATAGCAACGGAAAAGTAAATAAGCGAAGAACAATATATGGAAAGCTCGTAGGCAATGGATCAGTGATGGAGAATTACGCTGGATGCGGATCATCATGTAACAATCATAACATAGGGTGACACAGAACTAGCTCTAGTTCATCAATGTAATGTAGGCATGTATTCCGAATATAGTCATATGTGCTTATGGAAAAGAACTTGCATGACATCTTTTGTCCTACCCTCCCATGGCAGCGGGGTCCTAATGGAAACTAAGGGATATTAAGGCCTCCTTTTAATAGAGTACGGGACCAAAGCATTAACACATTGTGAATACATGAACTCCTCAAACTACGGTCATCACCGGTAAGTATCCCGATTATTGTCACTGCGGGGTTAACAGATCATAACACATAATAGGTGACTATAGACTTGCAAGATAGGATCAAGAACTCTCATATATTGATGAAAACATAATAGGTTAAGATCTGAAATCATGGCACTCGGGCCTTAGTGACAAGCATTAAGCATAGCAAAGTCATAGCAACATCAATCTCAGAACATAATGGATACCAGGGATCAAACCTTAACAAAACTAACTCGATTACATGATAGATCTCATCCAACCCATCACCGTCTAGCAAGCCTACGATGGAATTACTCACGCACGGCGGTGAGCATCATGAAATTGGTGATGGAGGATGGTTGATGATGACAATGGCGACGGATTCCCCTCTCCGGAGCCCCAAACGGACTCCAGATCAGCCCTCCCGAGATGTTTTAGGGCTTGGTGGCGACTCCGTATCGTAAAACGTGATGATTTCTTCTCTCTGATTTTTCTCCCCGAAACCAAATATATAGAGTTGGAGTTGAGGTCGGAGGAGCTCCAGGGGGCCCACGAGGTAGGGGGGCGCGCCCTAGGGGGGCAGGCGCGCCCCCACCCTCGTGGACAAGTGGTGGGCCCCCTGGTGTTCATCTTTTGCTAGGATTTTTTTATTATTTCCGAACGATGTTCCGTGAAGTTTCAGGTCATTCCGAGAACTTTTGTTTCTCCACATAAATAACACCATGGTAATTCTGCTGAAAACAGCGTCAGTCTGGGTTAGTTCTATTCAAATCATGCAAGTTAGAGTCCAAAACAAGGGCAAAAGTGTTTGGAAAAGTACATACGATGGAGACATATCAATTACTCTGCTGATTGTAACCACCCTGGTTACCGTGACCTTGAAAACCGAAACTTGAACCACCACCTCCATGACCCGGACCATGAGAACCGGACCTTGACCCGCCATTTGGGCCATGTTGGTGCTGGATGGATTCCCGAAAGCTTATCATTATGTTGCAATCCTTCCATGAATGAGTAGCCGACTTACGCTCCGTTCCGTGTTTTGGACACGACTAGTTTAACATTGCTTCAAGGTCGAACCCTGCCCTTGAAAACAGCGGCCCTTGCAGTCCCCTATGGCGCTGATTATCATTGCGTGCACCTGTGTTAGCCACAAAGTCATCAGCCTTGCGCTTACCGTTGCCACCCTGACCGGCAGAGTTGTACTGTTGTCCCTTCATGCCGTTACTCTTCTTTCCCTTTCCCGATCTTTCATCCTATTAATCGGGGTCCTTGGTACCATCAGAGTCGGCATACTTTACTAGAGCCGCCATCAGCTCACCCATGTCATTGCAATGACGCTTGAGCCACCCAAGCATCTGCTTGAGTGGAATGAACCGGCAATTTTTCTCCAACATCAGAACCGCTGAGCCAATGTTGATGTTATATGAAGAATGTATGATGGTTGAGACCCGACGCACCCAGCTGGTCGTAGACTCACCCTAGGCCTGAACGCAAGAAACCAGATCCACAATCGACATAGGCTGCTTGCACGTGTATTTGAAATTCTGGATAAACCGGGCCTTCAACTCCAACCATGACCCGATGGAATTAGCCGGCAATCCCTTCAACCAGGTACGAGCCGTCCCTTCTAACACCATGGTGAAGTACTTGGCGTAAGCAGCTTCACTAACATCCAACATCTCCATGGCCATCTCATAAATCTCCACCCACGCCTCAGGAGGTTGATCGGCTGTGTAATTAGGCACCTTACGAGGGCCTTTGAAGTCCTTGCGTAGACGCCCGTTTCGTATAGCTGCCGTTAGACACGGTACACCGAAAGCCTTGGAAGTCACTCCTGCCTCAATTGAAGCTGTCGGGTAAACCGACCTGTGCTGATGAGCCGCCAGTTGAGCCGCCAGCTCATCCTCCCGACGCGCTCTGGCCTGGTCCACCAAAGCTTGTGCACTGGCCCCATTGCATGCTAGGTCATGAGGTTGGTTGCGGTGCCTTTCAGTACTTGAGACCGCTGGCGAGTCAATGTGTCTGCTGTAGCTCCGGCTTGGACGAGGGGTCTCGTGAATCCGATCACGGCTGTAAGAATAAGCCTGCTGCTGCACCAGAGCTGTTTGAAGAAGCTCCCTGGCCCTTCGGGTTTCAACTGCTGCTGGAGTTTCACCCTCGTAGGGCAGAGCCGCCAATCGTGTAGCTGCATCGATCATGTTGTCCAGAGGGGTGGAGTAATGACCCGGCGGTGTCATCACTCGCTGAGGCAAAGTGTTGTTCATATGTGGTCGGCCGGGCAGTTCAACTATCCGGTTCACCCTCGGTGGGTTACTGGCCCCAGCCAAGGGGTGTTCAAGAGGTCCCTTGACTCATAAACCAAGGGCAAACAACTTCGGTGCTTCCTCCTCAAGACATCATGTGAAGTGTTCTGATCCACCCTAAGCCGATATGAATCTGCTTGAATCCGCTGTGCTTGGGCGTCCAAAACGGCTTGTTCTGCGACCATCCTAGCGTTCTCTGTCCGTAGGTCTGCCTTAGCTTGCGCTATTCCATCACGCAATTTAGCCACTTCTGCCTTTTGTTGCTCCTGGTTTTCTGGGGTTATCTCAACCTCCATCAGAGTCGTCAGAGCATCCAATATATCTGTTAAGACTTGAGCCGGTGGGTGAGCTGAACCGCCAGCCCTAGCTGGCATGACCGCAGCCGCACCAAAAGTTATAGCCGCAACAACTGTTGAGCCAAGAACCGGTTGTGTGCCAGCCATGAAGATCGCCACCCTGTTTGGCGGCTCACGGGGGTTCGGAATACTGTCGCCGTCGGAACATCCCCCAAGCCTTCCATCTTGTAGCTGACACATTGAATTGGTCTCACCCGTGGACTCATCATCAGAGCAGATCTCCGTCTCACCACCAGAGATAGAGCCTTCCAACTCAGCCCCATGGGTGAACCCAACGGAGACGTACCTTACGGCTGGCTAAGCTGGGGCGGGTCGTGCACACTGAGCCATCTCGATGATGTCAGTGCAGATGTCCAGCTCAGGGCCCGTCTCGCCGATCTTGCTGATGAATACATGGATTCCGCCGAGGGGGAGCCGGTACCCGTACTCAATTGAGCCAGCCTCGGGGCCCCAGCCTGCATCGTCGATGTAGAGCTTGCTGCGATGACTCTTGGTCATCCGTCCCACATCGTATCCCTTGAACCCTTCGAAGCTGCCCTTTAAGAAGTCGGAACCACCGTGCGCTGGCCCCATGGTGGGCGCCAACTGTCGTGGAAGTGTCACAGCAGATGTCCTCATGGAAGGGCTTAGTTGTGGAGCCATTGCGACGAGGTTAGCTTAAGGGGTTAAACGGGACAAAGGACACGGAGAGTTTATACTGGTCCGGCCCCTTGCGGCGAAGGTAAAGGCCTGCTCCAATTGAGGTGGTATTGCTAGGGTTTCGATTACCAGGGAGCAAACACGCTTTGCCTAGCTCTCGATTTGATGTTTCTTGCCCTAAGCCGCTGCCGGGTCATCCCCTTATATACATGGGTTGACGCCCTGCGGCCTACAGAGTCCTGGCCAGCTCATACAACGTATCCGGCTCGGTGACGTATCTTACATGCCTTACATTACAAGTCTACTCGTACATGGCGGTTTACACTTATGGGCCTTAAGCCGCCTCTGGACTTGGGCCTCTTACAAACCTATCTACGAACTTCCATCTTAGTATACTCTTGGGCTTCATAATAGATGAACCGCCATTGTGGTTGACCTGGCCCCTCCTGGGCGGGTCATATCTGATAGTCATATCCCCAACATTAGGCCCCAGGTTGATTTGAACTTGTTCATGTCAATCTTCAACACTTAGAATAAATCCTTCTGCATATGCTGTGAAAACCTTGTAACCCGCCACGACGTCATTTCCAGGAATTTCGGAAACCCGCCACGACGTCACTTTAACGGATCTTTATCTTTAATGTCCTTCCATAAATTGAGGCGTCCAATTAGCTAGATAATCATCATTTTGCCTCCTTGTTTTTCGTGCCTGCCTATTGCCCCTTTCCTTATAAATAGGGTCAAACCACCCCTTTCTCATTCTCCTCTCTTCTCCTTCTCTTCTTCTTCTTCCTCGCGACGCACCAGCCCTCACGAGCTCCGCCACCGTCGACCTCCGTCCCCTTCATCAACTCCGGCCGCTGCATCGCCCTGAACGGTCCAGAAACACCGTGGCACTCCTTTGCTGTTAGCTAGCATCAGTGAGTCTCCCCCTTTCCTTTTCATGGATCTGTTCTTTAGGGTTTCGGTGTTCGTCGGTGTTCATCGCGGCTCCTCCTTCTCCTTGCTAGACCGCGTAGTTTTGATCTGAAAATAATGTAGGAACTTTGCGATAACAATTTTAGCACCCGCTTTTGATATTAGAACATATCCTCATTGCGATAGATATCTTCTGGGGCACCTCCACTTTTCTGCTACCGCCTCTGTAGGTTTAGAATTTATTTCCTTTTTCTGAACAGCTGCAGATCCGAATTTATAGCTTAAATCTGTGGAACCTGTTTGTCCCAACACTTAGCAAATTTCACTCTTGGTAGATCTTGAATATCTTAGTCATGGCGGCTTACTTTGTCGGCTTATCGTTACTTCATATATCATCAACCCTCGGTTAAGCCGCCATTCTGAACATACACTGTAACTGTTAACTTGTGATTTCACCAACAAACTTGAGCCGGCAAATTATTCCCTTCCTTTAGGTTGTCCTTTCACCATGCCGCCAAAGACAGTTACTACATGTAACTGGGTTCCCACCATCGTCACTGAGGGTACTTTAAAAGATTTTGTCATAGTTGGATATTTGCCGGAGAAAAGTGTCATGCATTACCGCGCTCCTGACCCAAGTGAAGAGAGACCTAAACCAAAGGATGGTGAAGTCATCGTATTCACTGATCATATGAACCGGGGCTTCTCGATGCCTGGCTCTAAGTTCTTTAGGGATGTTCTTCACTTCTTCAAACTCCATCTTCAAGACATTGGACCTAACTCCGTGTCAAACATCTGTAACTTTCAAGTTTTCTGTGAAGTATACCTTCAAGAAGAGCCTAGCGTCAAGCTTTTCAGGGAATTCTTCTATCTAAACCGCCAAAATGAATTCACCAACGAGCCTAGATTAGAACTTGGTGGAATCTCAATTCAACGCAGAACAGATGCCATCTTCCCTCAAGCAGCTCTACCGAGTCACCCCAAGGACTAGAACCAGATGTGGTTCTATTGTAAAGATATCTCGCCGGCTGATGAAAATCCATTGCCGGGTTACCGTGCTGAATGTCTTGATTCAAAACATCAACTCCCTGAGAAACTTACCACCGTCGAACGTAAGAAACCCGCCCCTACAATCAGAAAAGTCCAAGCCTTGCTAGGAAACGGTTTAACCAGAGTTGATTTAATCCGCTGCTGGGTCACATGGTGGATCATACCCTTAAGCCGCCGATATGGCTTGATGTGTACTTATACCGGAGGAACAGACGATCCATTACGCCATAGCTCTCTACGTCTGACTGAAGAGGGCATTATTGAAATGGCAACAACACTTGTAAATAGCAAATTCGAAGACAGAAGCAAAGTGGGTCTAAATCCTTTCTGCAAGCTTAACTTGCCGCCAGACGTAAGTCTCTTGATTTCCCTTACCTTACTTCATCACCCAAACATTGCGTGAACTCAAATATGTTACTCTTACGCAGGCTAAATCTGACTTCTAGAAGGCAAAATACAACCACGAGGCTGCCAAAAAGGCTAGGGCTATCGTGAAAGCCGCCAAAAAGACCAGCAAGAGACCTAGGAAGAAATCAAGCACCTCTGATCTGCTTAAGCTGGACGATACTGTAACACCCTCGATGTGACCATATCTCCCACGTGTCGAGGCACGACTTAGAGGCATAATCGCATTGAAGGCATATGTCGCAAGTTAGGCAATCTTCACAACATCCCATGTAATATGATAATAAAAGGGGAGATAACATAGTTGGCTTACACTCGCCACGTCAATCAAGTACATAAATAACATTACATCAACCAAACACTCATGGCCCGACTACGGCGCCAAAATAAAAGAGAACCCAACATGCGACACGGTCCCGATCAACCCCAACTGGGCACCACTACTGATCATCAGGAAAAGAAACATAGTAACGTTGAGAGTCTTTGTCGAACTCCCACTTGAGCTCAAGCACGTCTCCTAGAGCGGAATCATCAGGCCCTGCATCTGGTGTAATAGTAATCTGTGAGCCACAGGGACTCAGCAATCTTGCACCCTCGCGATCAAGACTATTTAAGCTTATAGGTAAGGCAAGGTAAATATGTGGAGCTGCAGCAAGCGACTAGCAAATATGGTGGCTAACTTATTCGCAAAAGAGAGCGAGAAGAGGAGGCAAAGCGCGAGCGAGAAACTAGAGAACAACCTGCGCAAACATTACTCCAACACCGTGTCCACTTCCCGGACTCCGCCGAGAAGAGGCCATCATGGTAACACACTCAGTTGATTCATTTTAATTAAGTTAAGGTTCAAGTTATCTACAACCGGACATTAACAAATTCCCATCTGCCCATAACTGCGGGCACGGCTTTCGAAAGTTCAAATCCCTACAGGGGAGTCCCAACTTATCCCATGACAAGCTCTCACGGTCAATGAAGGAATAGACTTCCTCCCAAGACGTTCCGATCAGACTCGGTATCTCGATTCTTCAAGACACTTCGACAGGTTAAAACAAGACCAGCAACACCGCCCGAATGTGCCGACAAATCCCGATAGGAGCTGCACATATCTCGTTCTTAGGGAACACTCAGATGAGCCAGACGTCGGGTAGGCCAGCCCAGAGTTGCCCCTCGTAGCCCCGGACATCGCTCGGTGGGACCAACACTCAAAGGAGCACTGGCCCGGGGGGGTTAAAATAAGATGACCCTCGGGCTCCGGAAACCCAAGGGAAAAGAGGCTAGGTGGCAGATGGTAAAACCAAGGTTGGGCATTGCTGGAAAAGCTTTAATCAAGGCGAACTATCAAGGTGTTCCCATTATAACCCAACCGCGTAAGGAACGCAAAATCCGGGAATATAACACCGATATGACGGAAACTAGGGCGGCAAGAGTGGAACAAAACACTAGGCGAGAGGCCGAGCCTTCCACCCTTTACCAAGTATATAGATGCATTAAGATGACATGGCAATATAATGATATCCCAACAAGTAAATAAATGTTCCAACAAGGAACGACCTCCAATCTTCACCTGCAACTAGCAACGCTATAAGAGGGGCTGAGCAAAGCAGTAACATAGCCAATCAAAGGTTTGCTAGGACATGGTTGGTTAGAGGTTTGACATGGCAATTTGGGAGGCTTGAAAGCAAATGGTAGGCATCGTAGCAATGGCATAGCAAAAGAACGAGCAAACTAGCATAGCAAAGATAGTAGTGATTTCGAGGGTATGATCATCTTGCCTGCACAGTTGTCAGAGTTGACTGGATCCTCGAAAGCAAACTCAACGGGCTCCTCGTTAGCGAACTCGTCTCCCAGCTCTACCCAAACAAGACAAACAAGCAACAAGGACACCATCAACCACGTGCAAGGATCAAACAAAATGATGCAATGATGATATGCTATGCGGGATGCGATGCGGGATGCATATGCAAGATTTGACAGGAAATGCAAGAACCTGGCTTCAACTTGGAAATCCAAGTGCGCCACTGGAAAGATGAGATGAAATCGCTTGAAAACGATATAAAGAACACCGGAATCGGAGTTACGGTTTGGAAACGGCAAGCGATTCAAATATGGCACCGGTCTGCGATTTATAGCAAGTAGCCATCTAAATGCAATGAGATGAACATGCTACAGCACCCAAACATGACAACAAAATACATGGCAGGGATTCATTCAAGATGCTTAACAAAAGTCTAGCAGTGAGCTACGGCCAATTCATCCATTAACAGGTTCAAACAAGCATGGCAAAAATGCATATGGCAAACAGATTTCAGACTTAGTGAAATTAACACTTGTCTGGAATTTCAGATCAGGTAGCACTCTTCGGAGCAACAAAACTACATGATACAGGACCTGAACATGGCAAAGTAAAGCATTGCATGGAGCTACTCAAAGAGCTTAACAAAAGTCCCTTAGTGACCTTGAGCGAAAAGGGCTCAGAAAATACAATTACAAGCATGTGAACATAGCAAAAACATAATCAGATCACAGACTTAGTGAAAACTGGAGCATGCTGAAAATAGATATCAAGTAGGCATGTTTACGAGCTCGATGCACTCACTACGGTGCAAGTCATGATAAGCTAAGCATACACCCATCAAGAATACACAAAACGCAAGCTAGGCATGGCAAGAACAATAGCATAGCATACACGGATCAACTACAACAACATCGGCAAAATTGCAAACAAGTTGACAATCTGCCCAGATTCACAAAGTAGCAAAAGTAGAGCTCGATTGACTCAAGCCAGGGTGCTCCAAAATTGCAAACAAAGAGATGGATGGATAGAGCACTACAAGATTAACAAAACATCCTTACTGATCATCCTCAAAAGAGGCACGGATCACTAGGAAACAACATGAACATATGGCAACATGAGATAAACAGATCAAGGACTTAGTGGAATTGCTAAGTCCCTGAAATCAGAATTAACAAGTGCACCACTTTGCAAGCTTGTGCAAGTAACCACACACATCACAAAAATACATGGGTTGCACCTCTGGAAAGATGACAAAACCCTTAACAAAACAGATGTAGAGCATCAGGGCATAGCATGCACACATTAATCATGGCAAAAATGACAAAAACCTAAATGGAGCAGCAGATCTGACAATTATCTCAAGTAGCCCTCTTCGAACAACATTTTGGGCATCAAGATGAACTCAAATGAAAATGATGCAATGTAATGAAATGATGCACTCTCACAGATGAACATTTTGATATGCTATATGCATGAATCGGAGCTACGGATGCAAAGATACGATGCTATGAACATGGGCACTTGGATCTGGGATTTTTGGGACTTAGAAGAAAATGAACCTCCGGATCTAGGGTTTGACCCGGCACACAAAACGAGGCAGAAATCCGGCAAGGTGGCGGCGGCTCCGGCGAGCTCGAAGAAGCGGCAGGGAGGTGAGGGAGAGGCGGATCCGGCCTCTCCCCGTCCGGATCCGGCGGCGGGGGGTGGCTCCGGCCACCGGGGACGCGGGGCGGCGAGCTCGCGGCTCCGGCGAGCTCCTGCTGGCCGGCGGCGAGGCAAGGCGGCGGGGAATGGTGACAGGCGGCAGCGATCGAAGCCGGGCGACGGGGCGCGGCGCCGGCT